>NC_135502.1:102974505-103132005 GCF_052857255.1 Amblyomma americanum | reverse complement strand
ATAACATATCTGCCTCGTTTAACACCCATACTTGTGCTACAGGAGTTCGCCCAACTTAATACACTCAGTGAAATCATCGACCAACGGGTGGCAAATAGATCTCGAAAACAGTCTCTCAAACTTCATCGTTTAAAGACACTTCCACCGTGGTCCTATTGCCAGCTCACTGACAATCGCCCAACTGTTTCCCCGTCGGTATCAGCAGCGTATCTGCCTGAAGGGTGCATATTATACACGGATGCATCTCATTCTGCAGAGAGGGGAGTTACTGCTGTGTATAGTGCATCTCATCCGCATCTCAACTCTCGCGCGACGTATACTGCGGATACGTGCACTCCCCTGGCATTGGAACTTCAAGCCATTTACAATGCCATTGCTTCCCTTCCGCTCGTTCCAACATTCAATACAGTTCACATTTACACCGACTCCCGCGCCGCCCTTAAACAGCTTAAGGCTGTTCGACGAACGTTCCAGATTTCACAATCTACTCATGTGCTCTGCGCAAAGTATCCATGTCCTGTGCGCATACACTGGATTCGCGGCCATGCCCAGGATCCACTTAACATTCAAGCGGATGCTATGACTCATCTTCTACATTAGACGATCCGCCACCTTCCCCTCTTCCCCAGATCCGTTCCTGTCCCACGTTTCCGATTCCGAAGTTCTGCGCCAGCGAACACGTGCTCTATTTCCTCCGTGTTCGCACCCTCTCCCCCGTAGTCTTACTCGGCAGGAGGAGGTATCCGTGCGCCTGATTCGGGCAGGGACGGCTCTGACACCATCTGTCCGTCATCGGTGGCGTGCCAAAGATCTGCCAGTACCTGACAGGTGCCCTCACTGTAGCGCTGCACCGGACATATGTGATGTGTGGCACTTGTTGTGGACGTGCCCAGCGACGGCTGCTATCAGAAAACGGCTGCTCAGGGAGGTGGGCCTGCGGTGGAACCGCGAAAGTGACTTCGTGAAGTGGACAATGGACAACCGTTTCATTAACAACCTCTGCGACTACCTCAGCGCAACGGTTCTTCACTCCTTCTTTTACCTTCAATCCCGTGCATTCCTTCCCCCCTTTCCTTTTTCAACTTATGCCTCATGGCACACTTCTCGAATATATATATATATATATATATATATATATATATATATTGTCAACACGGTTTACCGTCCAGAGGTTTTGAAAAGCTCCGAATTTTGAGCGCAGTGCAGACTTTAACGACCCAAAGCTTTTCAAATACAGAGCAGCCCATTTGTATTCTCTATCAAGGCAGAGTTATTGTGACATGAGCATGCGTTAAAAAAATAGACCGTATGACTAAGCATGCAGAATTCAACGCCAAGATAATAGGTATAGTATTTTCATTGCCGGTAGGAAATTTCACCTTCTACTTATTTCTCGATTCTTTTTTATCGCATATGAGTGCAGCACACGCTTGAAAAACTGGACTATTTACATGTAAAACTACCCTACCAGGCGATGTCTAGGTGTGCACCATCTTCTCCTCGCTATTCCGCTGCACTGACGTCCTTCGCCTCAGAACTGGCTGCTTCGAGATAGTTTCGTAATGCCTGCACGAAAAGGGGCATTACTGCATCATTTGTAACTCAGCTGATGGGATCCGGATTGCCTCCTCACTTAGCGCAGCCTTCTCACAGACCCGCATCCAAAAGAAAGAAAAGAAAGCGGTGCATAGCGACGGAAAAAAACATGAATGAGAAATAACCGCGTGCGTCTCACTGCGCCCTGCCTACGAAGGATGCACTAAAAGTTCTAAAACACGAAATTCACATTGGGGGCTACTTTCATATACCCGTAAAAAGTATAGGATTGCCTATAAAAGCTGCAGTAGGGATAATTGTTTTCTGCATTTCCTGTTTGTAGGGTTAGGCTTAGAAGAGATGTTGGCAGTTTCGCGGCTTTTTGGCGCCTGGCTTAATCAAACGTCACTGGGCCACGTCATAGGTACAGCCGCGAGCAAGAATGGAGAGACCACGGCTGCTGGCGCGGGAGCAGCAGGGAGGCCGCACCGCAGCGCTGCTATCTCGCGCCGCACGCTCGTTGCGAGTGTGTCCAGATTGACGACATTCTTCACCGTCGCTCTCACCCGGGTGCTGATCACGCTTGATAAATGTCTAGTGCGGCGTTCTGTTACTCCGTAGCTGACGGCTGCGACAAAGGGAGCGCATCGCTAAGCGGTTAAATTCTCTGAATGGAAAGTGGGGTGAACTGCTCCCCTCCTCCTCCTTTTTCGGCGCGGCTTGACTGTTACGCGGCGATGCCGTGCGGTGCCTGTATCGGCATGCTGTTGGAAGGCGCGCGCGGCTGCCACTCGACTCCCGAATCTCTAGGTATAGAGACGTATACATGGAGGCATAAAATACAAGGCACTGTGGATCCTGGCTACGACCATCCTCTCTAAATAAGTTTTAAAAATGGCACTCACTGGCTCTTTATCGCCGCGCGAAATAAATAATCTGAACGTAGCAATCAACTAATACTTAGTGAAGTTGCCATTAACGGCGATTACACCAGCAGCTCGGCGCGGCATCGAACCATGCAGTGATAATAAAACGTCGGGGCGAGCCGACGAGTCTGCCATTCTTGTTTTACGGCAGTCCACAGTTTTGATCAGCTGTAGCTGTGCAGAGATCCCGGGTGACAGTTTGCTTCCTGCTCAGCGCTCACATCTTTTTAATGCGGTTCAGGCCTGCTCCTACTGCTGGGCACTCCAGCGTACGGATAACCGCTCTTCCAGCAGTGTCCACGAGGGGAGCTGCTTAAACAGGGCTACGACACCGCTGAAAAAGGAAGCAGCAGGAGGGAAGGAAGCCTTTGATGCGCACAAGGAGGCCCACGCTATCCTTGCATATGTAACCCCAGACATTGACAGGGCACCTGCCACTTGACAGGGCGCCGGTCAGGTCGTGTACTCGGGCGGATATCTATAAAACACTAGGGTGAAGAAAGAAATAAAGAAAAAATAAAGCCAGGCAACACACGGTCTATCCAGGCCAATGAAAACATTAAGAGAGATTACAATTGTGTTGGATAAAGAAATTTCTGAAACTTGAAAGGTGCAACATCAAGCACTCTATCCCTTTTTTTACAAGCCGATGTGCACTGGGTAAGGGCTGGTCTTTGAAAAAGAGAACGCACAATACAATAGCGGAAATATCTTTACCCAAGACGATTGTAATGTATCTTAATGCTTTCATTGGCCTAGAGATATCGTGTTCTACCTGGTTTGCTTTTTCTCTTTACGTCTCTGTCCGCTCTCCTGTTGTATAGATATCTGCCCGAATACACGACGGGCGGCCTGTCAAGTGGCAGGTGCGCTGTCAGTATCTGGTGTGTCATAAGCAAGGATGGTCTGGGCGCCCTTGCTCGCATCGAAGGCCGCTTCAACGCCTCCGCGTGCAGTGTCATCATTCGACACGCGTGGGTCCCCTGCCCGTTTGGTAGCCCCTTCAGTGATGGATGCTTCCTTCACCAGCAGGATCGTAGCCCTGTTCACACAGCTCGCCTCGTAAGCACACTGCTGGAAGAGCTGGGCATCCGCATGCTGGAGGGGCCTCATGTAGGTGCAGGTCAGAACACCATTAAAAAAGTGTGAGGGCTGATCAAGAAGCAACTTGCGGCCTGGGATCTCCGCACGGCTACAGCTGGTCGACTGTGGACTGCCGTAAAACAAAGGATGGAAAACTCTTCGGCTCGCGCCGACGTTTTGTTATCACTGCATGGATCGATGCCGCACCGATCTGCTGGTTTAATTGCCGTTCATGGCAACTTCACTAAGTATTAGTTGATTGCTGCGTTCAGATTGTTTATTTCTCGCGGCAATAAAAAGCCTGTGAGTGCCAAACATTTTTGATACTTATTTGAAGAGGATGCTCGTAGCGAGGATCCACAGCGCCTGGTATTTTACGCCTCTCTGTGTTCGTCTCTATCTAGAGATTCGGGAGTCGAGTGGAAGCCGCCCGTGCCTTCCAAGAGCATGCCGATACAGGCACGACATCAATGCGTAGCCGTCAGGGCACGGCGAAAACGGAGGAGGAGGGGAGCAGTTCGCCCCAATTTCTCTCCAGAGACCTTAGGCGCTTTGCGATGCTCTCCCTTTGTCGCGACATTCAGGCGCAGAGTAGCCTAACGCCGCATTAGAATTTTATCAAGCGTGATCAGCACCCGCGCGAGAGCGAGGGTGAAGAACGTCGTCAGCGGGGGCACCCTTATCAGCGCCGAGATGCGGCCCCACAGCTGCTCCCGCGGCCGGAGCCGTGGTCTCCCCACTTTTGCTCACGTCTGTGCATCACAGGTACCACACATTGCTACAGCAAGCCAGTTTCCGAGTCCCGAGAGAAAAGTGTTCGCTGTGGTTCTTTTCTACTTCTGCATTGTGAGGCACACAGCCTGGAGGTGATAGCTTTCTTGACCACCCAAGGAAAGCAATATTTTCTTTTTTTGGAGGAGAGGAGGACGAAAATAGCACATTCTCCCCCAAAAATGAAGTTTTACCTTAAAGGAATGAAGAAGCAAACTAAGTTCATGCATTTTGTTCGTCGTTTTTACAAATATAAACTGCATAACAGCACTTCATCAGAGTAGGTTTGCCGTAAACTGTTCATGGTCATTGATTCCGAGCGCACATTCCTATCAGGTGGTTGCGAGGATTTCCTCGAGATGTTATTTTCTTCCTCGCGAGCTTCTTGGCCACAGCAGAAGTCGGCTGAGGTGCAATTTAAGAGAAGTCACCGCAGCCACAGAGCTGGGTGTCAGCCGCACTAGATACATGCATTGCTTGTCGGCGCAGCGGGCGGTAACAAGGCTTTGGTGGCCGGATTTGTGCCGCCGCCGTGAGGTACGGTCGACATGCGAACAGTGAATGTTGTAGAAAAAGCAGCGGATGTTCGGTCGCTGTCTATATATCAGAAACATTTGCTATAAGTTTCTTTCGAAAGCACAGACAGTCCTTATAAGGACATTTGCCTAAAATTAATTGCGCTTAAATTTACTAGGAAGCTGCACCTCTCAGTGCGGCAGCTCATCTCTGGTCTGTGGCGAGATACTCCGGTATCGTGGTTTTTCGATGCGTCTTGCAGTAAAAAAAGAACGTTTAGTCGTAATGATCACTGTAATGCCAAGCAGGCGCTGTGGGTAATGTGATAAATAAGTAAATAAATAAATGGCAGCGAAACCATCTTCAAAGATGCGCCCATTAATGTTGTATCAGAGAACATCGGTGTGTATAGAAACGTTTCAGTGCATGACTCTGGAGCTATCTCTTTATCTATAGTCATAAGTTCATTTTAGCTTTACAAACCACTGAGAGGCACCGAGACAGCAAAACTGGATGTCAACATAAAATTTTCAGTTCGACTAATCAATAACCAGGATTTACGGTTAGCAGCGAAGAAACGGGCGCAATAAAAGAAGGTCATGAAAGTAAGACCAGTGTGAACAATGTATTATAGATGGATGGCTGGTAACGGTGGGTACTAGTTGTTTTTAAACAGGGGTCAAAGATTCCTCTTCTCCCATGCACTCACTGGGCAATTGTTCAAATTCATATCGGCCCCCGATGCGAGAGCTGAGGAAGAGCCATATCACATTTCACGAATTCACAATATTTTAGCACATATATATGACTCGATCCAGACATTTATTGTTATAGTTAATTTAACATCTGTAGGGAAGCGCAAGGTATATGAATAACCCTTGTGGGATACCAGGGCGCTTACAGTGTGCGCATGGAAGAAGTAGATCAGGCTCGCAGTCTGGCGCGCAGGGTTCTTCGAGAAAACTTCATGTCTCGTGCGAGCTGATTATAGAATTGGGAATGTCGAGTATAAATTCTACTAATGCTAACGTTCACTCAAGCAATTTGCGGGAGTTATTTCGGCAACATACGGGCACTACCGCAATCAGACTTTCTCCATGGCCTACGCGCACGTTACACTGAAAGCATTTGAGATTCATTTTGTATTTTTTTAAACTAACGCTGTGCGTTTTCCGCTTAGAAGCATTACGGGATAACACAGATTTTTTTTAAAAGATCACAAAGTTTACGTGCTGGGTGCCCACAATGAGCGCAGGCTTGAGAGAGAGAGAGGGATAAAGAGGAAGACGAAAGGCAGGGATGTTAACCAGAAGGGTGCCCAGTTGGCTACCCTGCCCCGGGGAGGATGGATGAGTGGATTGAAAAAATAAATGGAGAAGGACCACTGAAAAGGCAATCCTTTCATGTCCGTTTGATTTACTTGAACTGCAGCTCTCTTATCTGTGAGGATGGCGCGCTGGTCATAGCGCGCATTACCAGGCAGTGCACAGGAACTGACGAGCGCAAAGGCTCAGTGAGTTACTCTGTGGCCTAGTTTTGTATTTGAACGCATGAGTCGCACCTTAAATATGCTCAATTTAGAATAAAACTTCTCATAAGGACACACCCAAGATCAGAGCAGTTTTCTTCGCCTGCTGGAAAAGAGCCCAATGAGCACGTCTTGACCCCCACTGAAAAGCAATGAAAACGGACAGTAAGCTGGCAGCCTCGAGCTGAGAACGGTTTAGTTATGATTTAAACACATCACTTCAAAGCCGGTTACAGGCGAACGAAAAGAAAACGTCCTGCGAGCACGCCAACTGCACGTCACATTCTTGTGTCTTGCTATGGCTACAGCAGACGACGCCGCTCTACCGGAGGGAAAACTCGACTGCAGCGCCCTTAATTCTCGTGGTCTTCACTGGGGCCCATTTATGCCACTGGCCTTAATGGAAAGCGGCGAAACTAACTCACTTCTAGTGACGTTGATAAGTACAGGCAGTAATCCAGAGTTTACTCACGGTTGAGCCTCACGTGAACCTCTGGTCTAGCACGGCGACAACACTCGCTGAAATACCTTTGCTTCTCCGTTGGGCGTGCCGTAAAATATTCCCTTATTTCCGTACTAAAGAGGACGAATGGCAGGATGCGAGTTTCTGAACCTCAGAATCCATTTGATAATTTTCTGGCCATTTGTTTTCACTCAGTGTGTGCAGGAAGCTTCGTGAATGCCATACAAACAGTTTTATTAGATGTAATTTTATGTCGGCCGCACAAGGCCTTTTAGCGTCACTCGCTCACCTACCTTGAATTGTGATTCTATTTCATTAATGAAAAAAATATTGGTTTAGGATTACTTACATTTGTACGTGTCAGTTGCCCCACGAGGGCGGCGTTTTCTATTGACTCTATGATGATTTCATGCGTTGTATTAAATTTTGCACAGATGAGGCGCAACGAATAAAAGCATCATAACAGTCTAAGTAAATCCAAAATCAACGCCCACAAAAAAGACGGCATGGAAGGTGTTCCAGGCCAAATGAGCAGTCCAATATCGATTGTAGGCACTCAACCCGTAACGAGATTTGTACACTGCGACCTATTATTCCTAGTTTACTGCGCTCCTGATACCTAGATCTCACAACCGCCACACGTCTAAAATAAGCCTGTTGCTTTCAGGATAACCTGCAAAGCAAGAAACAAATTCGCACACTTTCGAACGAGTGCAACAAGACCAAACTACGCTAGAAGGGAGAAATGAAGAACCTTGACTAAGTAGCCATTATGGTTGTGAGATTCAAGGCAGAATTTCGAAGTGGTCTCTGTTTCCGACTTCAAAATATTGGGGCCTGAACAAGTTTTTGTAAAGGTGTAGCAGAAACACAACCATGGCACCGCTCAGCTGCCACGTGTTCTCAAGACTATTTTTAAGGATCGCAGAGTGAAGGCAGTGCCGTCACTTTCTTCAAAGGCCTAGTTTGTAAGACACTGTAAGAGAGTCAAACTCTGGTGATCGCACTTACCATGCTTCATTATGCTACCGTGTTAATGGGCGAGAGACATTTGTCACGCAGGCTATATAGCCTTTGGTTAGACCAACCTGTATTCCTTATCATGCATGATTATTTGCCTCAGAAAATGCCCGTTAATCGCCTGGTGTACTAGACTGTGTACAGGAATGATGCATTATTATTACTGCTATTACTCTTTTTGAAAGCGTAGCGTCCTGTGAGCGCAGATCACAGAGTGAGACAGCCTGGTGCGCACAGTTTGCTGGTGAAAGTGGATCGCTTACGCAACGTTAGAAAAGAAACTTGGTAGAGCATTCTATAGGTGTCACTTTGACAAGGGATCCGATTAAATATTGGTCACACATTGAAGTCAATAGAACTTATACGCAAAGGAATTAGCGAAGCACTTGGTAATACCGATGAAGTTTAAGGCTAAATAGCGAAATCGGAAAAAAAAGAAATTCCAAAGATCGCGGCACGAATCATGTCCCCTCTGGAACACCATGCTTCTAATATCCATCCAGCTTTCAACTAACCGTGCCAGCAGAACGGTCCCACGCCGCCACTCCGGCAGTTCGGGGTTTGTGGAGTCACCAGTGTCGGTACGCTTGGTCCCTATTATTCTTCAATCGCACATGAGATGTGGCATGCGTCGCAGTTGGCATTTGCCTCAGGATGCTGCAATGGTCACGTCGCCTAGATTATAGCCCTTCGCTGAGTGGTAAGGTTCAGCGGTGGCGCGCCTTTGTGCGTATATCGGCAAGCAGGATAACAAAAGGGGTAAAATGCACTGAAAGCCGCGTCGGCGAGTGAGGGATTCGGAAGGAGAGAGGAAAGCGCTACGCTATGCACTGGATGTGCGATGGCCGTTAGTGTAGCAAACTCGTGACTGCCGAATAGATTACGGCATGCAAGAGTCGGTGCTTCTGTGTAAACTTACTTGCGATAGCCGCGTTTCGATGGAGGCGAGAAGCGAAAATTGGAAGAGACACTTAAGCTCCGAAATAAGGGCATGACGCTATAGCGTTAATGGGTTAAAGTCCATATATGCGGAATTGATCAGTCTCTGTTTGGCATTCATAGATCCCTGATAGTCTTTATACCACTTTTGGCGCAGTGGTGCAGGGGTTGAGTGATGGGCCACTGCCCACTTCGTCGTCTTGTAGTCCGTGACCATATTTCTGTCGGCTGTTGCTGTGTGTACAACACGAAAACACAAATCCTCCCAATAGGCAAAAAAAAAACACATGGGTGTCAGTCTATTTAAGGGACTTCTACCAGATACAAAATGATTGGCACTGGCTTACGAAAAAAAAAAGAACAAACTTTCTTATGTATGTGTGCTTTTATGTCTGCGCCCGAAGCCCTACGACGTGCCAGAATGTGGTGGCCTTATCTTCGGCCGCCAGAAGCTAGCACCCGCTTTTGTATGTCATCAAAACGTAGCAGCCGCAGCCAGACGTCATCCGTTTCTAGCATAGGAGTGGGAGGGGGGAGGGAAAGCTGGTGCTTCATTTACACGAACTGCTTAGCTTTTCCAGCTTTTATTGCAAGAAATCTTGTCTCTGGTGCTTTTGCTTATTCGGCCTATATGTTGCACTGCCCCCTGTGACGGCTGTCCAACATATCTAGCTCCCGTTAGTCGCCCCTTCCAACAACAACGCCCGCAACCAGTATTTCTCGACCTGCCACGCATCACCAGTTCTTTCTATACTTGTGATCTGGCATTTTCGCCCCTTTTCATGCTTGCCTTCCACGTGGCCAGTAGCTAAGAGTTGTTCAAAGTTGGTGGCACTCACCCGATTCCATACAGACAGTGTGTCCTCGCCCTGTGCTGCTTTGCTGTACGCCGTGCCACTGAACTCACTCCCGCTGCCTCTAAGTTATAGCTTAAGCTTTTCCTCTCCCAGGGTTCATCGTGTCACGATCTACCATGCAGTTACTAAAAAAGAACAACTTGGGTTGATATGTGCGGGAATTTTTGAATACTTTATTCAAAATTATATTGTGGTCTATATTTTGACTTGACCGAGATTTTTTTCGTTATCACATAAATTCAGACAAGATAGCAGGCATCCTTTGATCACTGATTAATAATTCTAACCCTGAGTTGTTTAACGCCCTCACTGAAACAAGTAATAAAACTCGGGACAAAAAAACAGGTTGTTGGATTGCATTCGTGTAATTTCAAAGAATTGTACCATAAAAGTTCACTCGATGTGACATAGCAAAAGTTGGCACATTTTGTTCTTGTTTTCTTGCATTCTCCTTGTCTGGCAAAATTTGAGATTGCAGATGTCACAAAAGTTTAACAGGTACGCAGTCAACGGCTGTAGGCTATCTTCTGCGTTACCCTGACAGGCAAGGGACAGTGAGCCCTTCAATACCTTGCCGCAATGAAGCCATAGACTTTAATAAGCTTTTGAAGTACCGCGACTTGCTAGTGGAAAATTATGGAAGCTTACCACATACGGATCAGTCCAGATCAGTGTATCAGCCAGCCCTCTGTTGCCATAACAGGTGGTGAGTATATTTTTCAGTCACTGCTGGCTAAGGTCATTGACATATTCTTTTTATGCTTATTTCCCTTCCCCAAGCGATGAGTGCCCTGCAGACGGTACCCGTCATCATAAAAGAAGCGGCTGCCTTTGAGTAGGTCTTGCAGCAGCGCTGCCGCAGAAATGACTCCTTGTGCGGTGATATATGTAGCAGTGCGGCCACTTTGAGCATGTCCAGTGATAATTTGTCAGCAAGGCAGCGATGTGGGTCAGTTTGTAGTACATTTGATGGGAATAACGCGCTACACACGTACAAAAACGGCAATGAAAACGATGGACACAAAACAAGCGCACACTAACAACTGAGATTTATTCTGGTACGAGGGCACATAAATACATTTCATGCATATGCTCAAAACAATCAATTCATTGCCACTGGCTGAGTCTCACGCTCTCTCGTTTCTTGATTAGATCTAACTCTTTCCTCACTTGATAAGAACACCGAGGGTGTGCTTACGCACTCGTTTTCACCGGCCTCCCATATCTCAAAGGCTTCTTTTATTTCTCTTTCTTGTTTTTCTCTTGTAGCGCGTTATTCCCATCCAAAGACAATTCGTCGTTTCGTGAGCTCATGCGCACGGCGCTCCTTGAAGAGCTGCAGAAAGTGACCCTGGTGACACGTGCTGGATGCGTTCCATCTTTAAATTCGACTCATCTCCCAAGGGGAACCTGTTAGTTTCACGTCTGTCATGTTTCTCATATGTGCAATGTATAAATTGCGTACATTAAGCAATAAATGTCAGTTGCGTGTTGGCGCTTGTCTGCGTCATCCTGTCCGCCAGTCGCGCTTATTTCACGCTATTTTTTTTTTCTACATCATGAACTACTACAGCGATCCACAGCTGGAGGAGTGGTCCCGGTGGTGGTAGTGAAAAGCATTTTTTTTAGCTATATATACAGAGAGGCGCTCGGTGACAGGCCCCTAGTGGGTCTCGCCCCTTACAATACAAGGCGGAGTCCATCATTCCGAAAACCCTTTGGTCCTGACCGCTGCGCTGGTCCGCCGAACCAGGGCCTGTTGAGCCGATAGTTCCTGGCAGCTGAACGGAGCCTCCTCCCAGTTCTCTCGGGTAGGCGAAGGTGTGATGGGAAACTCCCTTGATCTCCTCATGAGGAATGGGAAATAATTGTACGGAATGGGATGTGGTAATTGGGATGGGGATGGGGACAGCGAGGGATTTTCCAAATGATAAATAAATTGTCATTGGTGTGCATTAACTCTATGCCTTTGCAATGTGACATGCAATCAGGGATTAAGTTTTGCGGTAATTTTTTTCCCTGTTCGAAATAATTCTGTATCGCGTTTAGTGAACACTATTTTTAGCATGCCTATACTGAGCAGGAATACAGAAGGAATTCTCATGTATTCCAAAATTTCAGGATTGTAGTTCACGATAATTATGAGGTTAAGGTTTGTTTCAAAGGTAAAATGTACGGCACAGAATGGCGTACAGTGACGTCCTTTCTACTCGGGAGCTGAATGAGCCGAAAGCCACAATCGTGCCTAGCAGACGTTCTCCAAACCCACATTCGATGGATCGATTCGCTATTTCAGGTCACCAGTTAAAGCCTCCAATTAGGGCCCTGCGTGATTACTTAACTTCATGCCTCTGAATCAATGAAACTCATCTGGAGGCCCGCTAATAGCCGTATGGTCCAATAACTATGCAGGATGCCGAGTGACAGGAATTTGTTGCGCCAGAAATAGCCTGCTTTCGTTAAAACAAACATTGAACAACCGAACCCTCAAGCACACGCAGCTAATCACTGCATGAAATCTGAAGTCAGACGAAAACTCGTCTGGTCGGGTAGAAGATTCATGACTGAAGAAAAAGGAACGCCGACCAAAAGGTAGTTGTTTAAAACAAAGACGTTTCGGCTTCCGTACGGAAGCCTTGATCACTCCGCCAAGGCTTCCGTATGGAAGCCGAAACGTCTTTGTTTTAAACAACTACCTTTTGGTCGGCGTTTCTTTTTCTTCAGTCACTAATCACTGCATCTGTTCGCAACCGATATTTCAAGCTAGAGGCGGTTTCAGACCATTGCGAGCTTCGAGACCGAACGGCCACCCAGTGAAGGAGTCATGCTTATATGACGCGGAAGTGCAGGTTTTTATTGTTCATTGACTAGTCGAGCTCAGGTTATGCAGTCCTGCCGCAAGCAACGTGTGAAAACCTTGCGCGCGTGAATACGACTTCTGGACTTGAGACAGCAGAGCCAACAAGCCGAATATAGGTAATTACAAAAATACACCACACTGCAAAAGAGAGCGTTGAAAAAAACGATGTGATCGTCACATTCGAAACTCGCCAAGTCGTGTTTTCTTGATGTCAGCTGGTGACTTGGCAGACGATAGCGTGCGTGTAGTTTGGTTCTTATCATGATAATATAAAACAGACGTGTTTAAAAGTAAGAGGAACACTTAATGACTGATTGCAGGGGATAATGCGATAACACGTGCCGGCACCGGTTGGCGCTCGTGTGTCAGTTCTTGGGCAGTTGCTGGGCATGGTTGGCAGGTGGTGAGACGAGGGATTTGACAGCTGGCAGGCTTTCAGGCGGAACATAACGTCATTTGATGATGTCATTACTGTTTGTGCCAATAACCAAGTTTTATGCAAATTACAACGCCGTGTTATTTCCATGATGAGGCTTTTAATGCGGATGGGAAGCAGGGAGGGGTCAGTAGGGAGAAGAGGTAGTTTAGTAGGTGGCAGGCGGAGAAAGGGGGCGTGTGCTGAGGAGTACAGCTGGCTGGTGAAATGTGCGGTTCGATCAATCAGCGTAGTTTGTAAGAGATCACAATGCGAGCAATCAGCAAATGTTATGAGAGACCACAACGCCACGCTTTTTCGCGCTGAGGCTTCCAAAGAGCAGAGGAGAAGGAGAGAGCGGTCGCGGGGGAGTGAGGGTGGTTGGAAGGTAAGGCTTGAGAGAAGAGGGGGTGGCGAAGTCGTCGCAGGCAGCACCTCACGCTACCTGATGATATCGCAACACCGTTGCACATAAACCAGCATCTGAATGCGACATGTATATAATGATCCTATCGGCTGACTAAACTTGATGCGTACCTTGGCATTCTAGGTCATGACAGAGAGCCGGATTTAAATTCTAAACCCATTTTCCTGCAGCAAAAACAGGAATCTTTTTTCTTTTAAAATGTGTGCCGATTTGAAAAAAAAACATGTCATCAAAAGATAAATTCAGGTTATTTTAAGGTAACAAAAATATTTGTCGCCTCCTCACTTTCGTGTATGAGAATGTTCAGGTTGCAAAACCGACACTCTGTTTTCACCAGGCGTAGAAAGTAAGCGCTATAAATTTTATCTTGCAAGACGGCTCAAGAATTTATTCTAACGCTCGGCATTCATAAACTTTAATTAGAAACCCAATGTTTCGGATCCTTCATCAGGGGTGAATGGGGCCAGTAGCTAGCGTCTTTAAGTATAGAGGTGAGGAGGGGGTCAAAAGAACGAAAACTGTGATGCGAAAGGCGTAGGGCAGGGAGTGGCGAGGGGGGGGGGGATTTAAGACTGTTAGTCACGTTGCCGCACTGTGGGAAGGCGGTCAACGGTAACTTTTTTTTCTTTGAGTTGGAGAGGGAAGTCCCTGGGCATATACTGGGGGCACGGAGGCGCCCTGCCCTCCCCCTTAACAGCGAAAACAGCTTTGACGCTAATCCCTCGACGTGTTATCGCGTCCTAAACTGTTGTATTGGCCTTTAATTTGCACATTGCTTTCCTCGCATAAAGTTTCAAGTTTCAAATAGGTTTTGTTTTTCAGATAGGAGGGCGAATTTCAGCTGATAAACCTGACTAGGTGCCGCATGTCTGCGTCATAGTAAAGCTTGGACGCACTTTTGAGTCATCTTGTATTAGAGTGGCTACTGCGGTGTCTGCATCAGTTAGTAAAGGGCGCTAGGAAGAAGGCATGCGTCGCTTACGCGTAACAGTAAGAGTGTCAAACGACATGCGTGCAGGCTATGCAGAGTTCTCACGTTGGCGTTCGTGAACTCTTTACGTACGTGAGACTAAAAGTGCCTGTTGTGGCTTTACGTGCGTGCAGGAACATAGACGTCTCTAAGAGTGCAGCTGTTTATCATCAACATAATTTAGTGCGATAATAGCCCCCTTTTAAAGGGCATGTCTTGGTCAAGATTCCGTTCGTTTTTGAGGGCCTAAACTCCTAATTATCAAGAGTAAGCAGGGCCCAGACGGCATGTAGAAGCAAACGCGGCGTTCTACATGGAAGTGAGCCGCGCTTTTATCCGCCCAGCTGTGCTTGCCGCGTTCAGTATAGGACGTGAGTTGCCATCCACTAAAACGACCGCAAAGAAAGAAGCAACGAAATAGAAACAGCATTAACTGTGTCTTGGTCATGCACCGAAATACTGTCTGGGCCTAAAAAAAAATTGTTACGGCGTTCCTTTTTCTCAGTCGAGAATTGCACGCAAAAAGGCGGCGATGAATAGGGTCCTGGGATAAGGGCACCAACCCCTTGAGCTCTCTCTTTAGCCATAGTTCCAATTGAAGAAGTTTTCGCTATTTTTCTCTTCTGTTTCTATGGAAGCCTTTTCACCGTTTCCTGATGAAGGAGCCGCAGGATTCATAAATCCTTTTACCTTTGTTTGTTTTCCTTTCTGCCCAGAGAGAGAGAGAGATTAAAAAGCATGAAAAACGTCTCATTGGTTGTTAGAAATTTGGACCGGACAGTAAGGTGTAAAGGGTGTTAAATAGTGCCTACGAACTCAATTTTTGCCGTAGCAAACTTCCCAGTATCTTCACCGCTACGGCGTACGATATTGCGCTTCGCACACTGTAATCATTGAAGTCTTTAGCCCTTGGCTAGACATGAAAGGTGTGGCGTAAATTTCTAGGGGGATATAAGCTATACCGTTTTTTCTTGCCCAGTCCGTCACCTTCTGCGTGCAGTACAATTTATTTTTGCATGTACGAATTGTGTTTCTATCACAAAGATACCCCTTAGGGTTGCTTTGACGCTTTGCGTTCCTTCCGTCGTGTTCGTTATTAATCTTTAGTCACACAGGCTTCCTTTATTAGCTCCTTCCTGCTCTCTCAAAGTACTATATATTTCATTTCGTTTTTTGCCAAACATGGTACATGTAATTTGCATATATCCTGCTCTAATGGTCTTCTTCGGTCGCTTGGTTAAAACGTTTTGGCAGTAATGTGCCCAAAATTATTTATATCAGACACTGACGCAAATTGTGGTCGTAATAAATAGTTTGCATCACGATTTCACCTGCTTTCGTTTCCTCTTAAAGTAGAGCTGAGGGCAAGCTGCCGTTATAGATGGAATATAAAATTCCCTTCATCATCTGTTGATTGTGTGTTCTCAGAGAATGTAATGTAAGCCTCTCTTTATCTTCATACGAAAAACATGTTGGCAGGAACAGAAACAGAGCTTCCGTCTACTGCAAGGAGAAAGACACCAAGATATTTATTGGCACGCTGAAAATTCTAAACCCTTGACCTAAAAAGGGAGCTTGTGAAAAATGGCTCAATATCACGAAAGCCGAACGGATGAGGTGGTGAAAAGGGCCGTTTATTGCTGCGGTTGGCAGAAGCTGAAGAAAAAAATGCTCTAAGAGAGCAAGCTGACGCAAGAGATCGAATACCTAGAATGCTCCGTTTTATGAGGCCGCCGATACATGGAGATGGAAAGGTTTGAGGTGAGCTGCATTTCCTGCCGGAAACCGTAGAATTCATTGCTTCCAGACGGCTTGGCAGGTTATATATCCTTGCTGACTTGAGTTTCAATCACTCGAGGTAAGTTTTGTTTCCTGCTTTGCCGGTGTTGACTCCAAACAATTTTTATCTCGAAAGTGTCTGAGAAAATTCGCTCAGTGATATAGGTCATGATCACTTGTAGCCTGGCTTTTTACCAGTACGTCACTGTGCCTATAATGCTCATTGGGCGCTTCCACTACTAAACATACTTCTCATTATCAGTAGCGCACATGAGATTGTAGTTTTCTTGTTAACTACGCCGTTTTTTTGTTCAGCATAATTCCTTGAAAAGAAATATTAATTTTTGTTGAAGGAACAAATTTACATCTTGAGCAAAAAGTGTTTTTATAGGAAAGCGGGCTGTTTTTTTTAATTGGACCGCTAACCAATATTGTGTGGTTTCAACTAGAAAAACGTAAATGGGACACAACGCAAACAGCAGGCACGAAAACTGTGCGCTTTTCATTACTGGTACTCTTAGCAAGCCAATTGACACGCGAAAATACAATGTGGAAAGGATCGATCAAGCTTCAGAAAAGTAAAGAATCGTAAAGGTGGCAAAGACAACATTGCGTTTAAACGAAACTGCGATGTACGCGCTGAGAAACAAGCACAACCGAGTAACACGGAAACAGAGTAAGTTTACAAGAATTCTTGCGGCCGCCGAAATGGTCAAGACGTTAAAGAGAAAGGCTGGAGTACTGAGGAAAATTGATATCCTACCTGTACTCAACGCGGAAATTGAGAAAACTGTACAACTACCACAGATTAGGAAAGTGGACGTAAGGGATTAATTAACTTTAGACCTACTTAAGGATAGCGAAGCTATTTTGCTAGAAATACTTGCCGCCTTATATACTCCAAACATCAGGTGCTCAAGTGTTCCAGACAATCAACTAAAGCCAGCAATATCCTTGTTCGAAGGAAATGTACACGGATTCAAAAATGTAAACAGAATTGTGTACCATTGATTCTTTGCAGGATGTTTAGAAATAGGTATCAATAATAAGTTTAAAATAGATATTATTAAATGAAAACAGAAGTCTTCGACTGAAGTCAAGCAGGCTATCACGCTGGGCTGACGAAAGGTACTTGACAATGGACCATTCACACCGTCATTCAGGTTAGAAAAGAATCCGCAGAGTCTAGAGAGCCCTTATGCGCCCATGTAATCTTGGACAAAGCACTGGACGCATTTGAAACCTCAGCAGTAATCCTGCTTTTTCGTAACCAGGAACCCAGAACATAAAAAATACACATGTAATGGTGCTAGAAATATCTGCAACGACAGCATAGTAATCACAAACAGCTATAAAAAGGCTATGAAATGCCAATCGAGATGTGTGTTCTCAAGACGACAAATTGTGTCTCGTGCTACTGACCGCGTGTTTATTGTTTGTATTGAGAGGGTAGTACTGACAATATAAATTGAAACAGAATTTCTTATTAATCCTAGATTAACTGATGGCACCGCCTTGGTGTCATTGCGTCGAAAAACCAAGTGGAGGTTATGTCTGAAGATTTAGAAACTCAAAGGAGGACGCTGACACTAATATTTAAAAGTAAGAAAACTAGAGTGAGCAACAGTTCACTATGACCCACGTTGATATCAAAAGTTTAGAAGAATTCATATCACTTGGGCAAAAGTAACTGCAGATCATGACCATGAGTAGGAAAGATCTAGAAGAACAAAAATAGGGTGAAATGGACATGACAGGAAGGTACTCTTAGGTCATAAATAAAAGCTTTCCATTACCCTACAGGAAAAATTTTATATTTTATCGTAGGTAAACCGAGTAGGACGTGCGAAACCTTTGGCGGACAGCTGGAAGGTGACGGAGAATACGACGGGCAATACAGAGCTCCAGAGTGTGTTGCAATTTAACATGAGCCGTCATCGGCTGCGGATATATCATAATGCCCTCGTGGAGTAGCCAGCGAAGCTGATTTGTTGCTGGCGCCGCAGGTTCAAAACCCAGGTGCGCCAATATTTATTTTATTTCTGCTGGTCGGCCAAAACCAGCCTCACGTTCATGTAAGATACAAATTTCGTGGCTGAGTTTGACCGTGTTATGGAGAGCTTTCCCAATAAAAGTGCATCATAATTGTGCATCTATAGCGTTCACTTGTTAGACAGAAATACGGAAGCTAACAGGAAAGGTTCAAGGTAAACTGAACACCGTACGGCTAGCTTTCGAAAGAAGTATGCTGCGGAAAAGTCTGACTAGCCAAAAGATCGCTTAGTGGGCATTTAAGGAAACGAGAGTTAAAGATATTCTATAGCCTAGATCAGGAAGAAATGGGCAATGAGTGCGCATGTAATGCGGAGGCCGGGCAACCGGCGACCTCTTAGGGCGACGCATCAAGTTTCAAGGCAAGGCAGATGATTATAGTATGCGGGTAGGATGAGTTAGGTGGACAGACAAGGTTAGAATCTTGCAGAGATAAAGTGGCTGCACGTGGTGCCTTACAGTGTTAGTTGCGGGTCTATGGGAGGGGCTTTTGTCCAGTGAACGGTTGTTAAACTGATGCTCATGATGGATACAGCTCAATCTGAACACCCTTATACAAGGCTGCTGCAGTGTGAGGGTAAGAAAGACTGAACAGAGTTTTTCTCATCAAGCAATCATATATTACACGAAGAAATCTATAGAGTTTAGGCATTGTGGATTCTCTATGAAGTAAGCGTGTCAAAGTATTCATAGTTTCACCTCCTAGCCTACCAAATTGACTTGCAGAGCTTAGAGTGTGACTACTAGCGCTGTTTTTTTTTTTTTGAGAGGGAGGAAGGAGATGGGTCTGATAGTCTTTTTACTGGTTCCTGAAGTTCGTTTTTATGCGCCGAGAAATGTTCATATCGATTTAAATCATTGACAAGAGGTGCTGCCCTTTTTGCTTTCATCAATTTCTAACGTAACATACGATAATTTACTCTTTGCTAACTTTTATAATCTTCAGAGCATCATATATTTTTCAAAGATAAAGTATGGCAACATTACCTAGTAGTGTACTACTCATGTCGGCAGCAGTGTTCGGCCGATGTCCCATTTGTCTGAAATTACGTCCGGTTTGCTCTTTAGACACCCCCAATTTGCACGCACGACCAAGCAGAGCTAAGTGTTGCCGGGTGTTCAAGCGCATTGAGGTGTTATCTTCATTGATTCCTCGTCGAATGCGTCCACAAATTATTGCAACGTAAAAGGTAAACAGAGCTGAAGATAGTACGGAAAGCTAACAAGTTCAGTTGTCAACGACGGCATGTCTGAAAAACGAAACCACGGTGACTACAGGATCATGCAAGATAAAAGCAATGATTACAGCTTAAATCGATGATTCCCAGTAAGGAAGAAGCACTATCGTGCGCAATGGTTCGAACGCACGACGATGGACGGTAGCTTCTTTCCCATCCCCAGGCATTTGATCGATAACGCTTTCTAGAGCGCGCCGTCTGTCCCTGGGTAAATTGTAAACATACACTGTGCAGATACTGAACAGGAACGACATATGAAATGTAGTGCAACAAGACTCTTTCGATGTTCGCCTCTCAGTTTTCCGCCTTTCGCACGGCAGCATAGAGACAAGTCGAAAGCAATAACTTACATCCCCCAAGTAAAGAAAGCCTAGCGCTCGTTGCTATGCCGGACCTGATTCGGCGTGTTGTTGCGCTGGCCGCTATGGGCGGAGGAATGCCCGGAGTTGCGAATTCGGTCACAAGAAAACAGTGCTCGGACGGCGTTGCCAGTTACGAGGGCTCAAGAAGGTTGGGGACGTTTGTGATGCAGCCGTAGTAATTAGGTGGAGCTGGTGCGTGCCTTAAATAGTTCAGTGTATTGTGGCCATGAATAACGACAATAGATATTAAGCGCGCAAGCAACTGGCATCTCCAGACGCGAGAACGCATACACCTGGAGCCAAAGCGTTATTTACTGAGTGCATGATGCGGCAAAGATTGGTATTGGTATCACTGCGACGTGCGGCGCGGAGGTAAGCCAGGTAACCGGGGAAGCCAGTTTTGCAAACAGGAACAGTGTTCTTCAGCGCTGATATATCAATGCGCGGTAACGGAAACTTGCCGCGCTCCACAAAGAGAATGGTTGAGAAGCTTGGGTAGTGAACAGCGCTAAAGAAGACAGAATGAAGGTAGGCAAGACACGATGAAATCTCACTTGCAATTGTATCGTTATTAAGAAGGGTATCGAATAAAATAACAACCTTTGTCTGCATTCTTGTCGGGATGTTCGTCATCCAAGTATCTGAACCAACCAACCAACCAACTTGCCCAAAAGCACTTCTCACTCAAGAAATTGTCCTGGCACGTTTGCCTCTTTCGTGTACGAGTCCCGTTGAGATCATTTACGTGGAAGAACGCGCTACGCACGAAGTCAGTGCTTCTTTGTGACGCCCACTTTTTTTTTTGCTAGCTTTGGAGCCCCTTTTTCCACTTGCCCATCTGCTTGTCTCGAAGCAGATCACCTCTGCGCTTCGCGCGATTCCCAGAAGTCATTGTTTTCCCGCTGTCTACCGCTCTGCTCTAAGCTACGGCAGTGAGTGGCGAAGAGGCGTTTTCTACTTTTAACGGCTCTGGAAGGGCCTCTATTAGCCACATTTTGTGCTCAAGAATCGGTAAAAAAGGGGGGAAACGAATGTGTTTCGGAGGCGGAAACATGTAATCTTCAGGGGCCGCAATCTAGAATTTGCTATTTTTCTATGCCTCACCCCAGGAACTTCTTCACTCCGACCGATTGAGAGTGTTCAGTTTCATGGATTTTGCAACTGCTCAGTGCACCAGGCTTTCTTTATTTACGCAGACCGTAGCCTTTTGTTTTCCTCAACTCCAAGGAACGAATAAGCGGGGTAGAATATGCTGTTTTTGTCTTTTCCTTTTGTTTTTCCGGCCAGCTTTTCCGATGGGACTCCCATTTATCGATTTCGACACGCCTCTCTTGAATATCGGTCTGCCTGTGCCAGCTGTGTGCCTTGTTCACCTGTTTAATGGGGCAGGCAGATGGCTCTGGTTTTTTTCGTGCAGACATGGACGGCATTAATTGTTTTCAAGCGAATCATATTTTTCATTTAACCGCTACATCAGCGCTCTGCCACCAAAAATGTGACTTTTCAGCCTATTAGAAGACACACTCTCTTGCAGCGTCATTAATAGCGATCATACGGGTGTCACCTTGGGCAAGTGCGAACAAGTAACTGGAGCGCATTCATTCTTCTGTTCTAAATAAAGTCATGTCTCTCCCAGTGCATGTTGGCAAAATGGCGTGCCCGCGTATAACAGCAGCCGCAATATCTTTATGCACACATTTTTCACACCTCCGACTGTCAAGCATTCAATGCGCAACCAGGATGATAATAGAAAGCGCGCTCCATTTCCTTAAGCCGCGTCAGTGCAGACGTAAAGATGCTCAGTTGTACTCAGCGCTCTGATGGCTTTCCAATGGCCCCCTCTTGCGCTCGATTTTATATTTGTTCTTGGCGGCAGGGCTTTCAATAGCTTTTGATATATGAACTGAGCCCATTACTCCAGTATCGATAAAATCTTTTTCAGCCTCAAGGACTCCGATTAGCGACGCAAGTAAATTAACTACAGCTCCGTTCGGGTATACACTGGAAAATCGTGTCAAGAATTCTACACATCACATTAACACCAAGTGTCCCCACGCTTCAGTGTTGAAACAGTTCAATGCTAATAATAGTTCCTTAGTTTCGTATATCTGCATTCTCAGTGACTTTGGTGACCATGGGGACCAGGAATGCCACACAAGGTAGCGGATAAGAAACAGGGGATGCAGACAGTGTTTCGACGGAGTTAATATTTGAAAACTAAGGTGTACTGATTTTAAGGCGGGTTAATGAAATATATTTCTACGATAAACTATTCTGCCGTGCTTTATAACATCGAAATACATCACCAACAACGCGTTTTTTGTTGGTAAAAGTAGTTTTACGTTGCACTGGCTATATGTCATTCTAAATTATTACTTCATTTAGATGCCTTTTCCACATACTAGTAGCAGAATTGTTATGTTAATGATTTAAAGCTGGTACAGTCAGTGAGATCGTTTTCGTAATTATAATCCTTATTTCCAGCCACAAAAAGAGGTAAGGTGCCCTAACGAAGACGACAAAAACCTGCGGATGTAAAATAACCTATGCTTCCGGTGTATTTACGAAAATGCGTAAATACGGATGTAAGAATACCAAAAAAAATGGGCGCGCACATACGAACCTTATTTATAAGTAAATCTGCATGCACGCAAACAAATCAACCTCGGCTACGATTTGTAAAGGCTCAATTCTGTTTTCCCTCCTCAAGAGACGTGACAATGGGCGGGCTCCTTCAAAAGCCGGTCTGCCGCCCAACGCACGTTTCCTGACCCTTCCTTTCCGCTTTGGCCTAAACTGCGTTGCCACGTGTATGCGAGCTTGTCTCTTTTCGTGGTTACAAAAACGCTGCCAGCCGCTCAACGGCCCTTTGATATCAACTTCATAGCGCTTCGTTAACTTGTCGAGCTTAGATCATGACACATTAGATTTGAGGAACGCACTGCTTGTTGCCGATTGTAGGAAATAGGGTTGGACAGTCAAGGCAGTGCTTGGCCCCGGTGTTCTCGGTCGTGAAACCAGAGACCTGGCTTTCTCGAGCAGAAGAGCAAGGTTCCGGGCTAGTTGGTAATGCATTGTACTTAGAAACAGCGCGAAAAAACGCGGACACCACGAAGAAATGGCACACACTAGCGCTCGTGCGTGTCGTTTCTTCGTCGTGTTCGCGTTTCTTCGAACTGTTTCTAAGTACAATTTCTCGAGCAGTTCGCCTGAGCAGGTGCGAGAGCGCACTTCGTAGGCACCTTGTGTCGTACACTTTGGGCGGCACCGTCGCTATCAACCACGTAGCGCCGAAGCATGTGCTCGTTTTGAGGTCCCAATCATGATAAGCGGGCATTTTCAGCCACTCGAGCACTCCTATGTAGAGAAACGTCATGTCTGTAAACAAAAGCGACACTCCTATCTGCAGCGACGCGGGGTGTAAACAAAAACAGACTTCCTAGAAAGCAAAAGCTTAGCATGCCTACACTGCACGAAGACACACTGTCGTTGAAATCAATTCTCGTGCACTAAGATTTCGAAGCATGCACATGGCTTGTCGTTGGAGATATTTTTGAGAATATATGGAGAGTAGTTCGGCGTGTTTGCAACCTCTTCGCGAGATTGAATTAGGAAGCGCATACTTGCTTCCTAGCATGAAGCAGGCATACGGCTATGGGGAGAGAATAATTTGATTCAATAGCATGGCGTGAAAACGCGCGGTATAGAGAGAAACAGCTTCACCAACCATCCTATTGTTACCGACAGTTTTGTCGGTAAAAAATGGTATTTGTTTGAGTAATAGTAATATTGAAATGATTGAGTATGTTTTCCTAGGGGCAACTTTATTGGGGATTTATTTTTATTCACTTATTCAAGTTACTCACAGGCCCATTTTAAATAAGAGCATTATCTGAGTGGGGCAGTATATACATGAATTCAGAAAGCAATAGAGCAAAACAAGGACTGAAGAGAAATGTTGTATAATAGTTAGCAACAGACATTCAGCAGAATGGAAGTAAATTTTAAAAGGCGTTATAAAAGTTTTCAAAATGCGGCAAGATTTAAATGAAACATGATTTTTCACTTACATTAGCAAGGACACATTTTCATTCATAATATAGAGCAGTAAAATTGTTTTTTGGTAAAACCACATAAAACAAAATATTAGACGATTTTGGTGCTAATCATATTTCGAAACGTGGCAGGATTTCTGGCGTTTGCAACTTCGTCAGGAAGGCTATTCCAAAGGCTTATTACACGTGGTAAGGCAGACAATGCTTTAGTGCAACCAAAAATACGTGTAAAGGTGTTTTGATTGTAGAGGCGATGTTATGTACGACATGGCCGTGACAAAGGCAGATTGTGACTGTGAAGACTGAGAACCATATTATGAAATAAGCAAAGGAGCGCAACTGTACGACGTGATTCTAAAGACTCATGTGATTGGGATAACTTGATGTTAGTGACCTGGAATGACGGTTATAATCTCGCGCGATGAAGCATGCGGCATGGTTCTGTACAGATTCGAGGCTACGTTTTAGATATATTTGGTGGGGTGACCAGATTGGCGATGCAAATTCAAGTTTCGAACGAGAAAATGTCTGGTAAGCCAGTTTTCCAGTGTCACACGGTGCACCGTAAAGATTACGTTTTAAATATCCGAGAGTGCGTGATGCCTTAGCTGTGATTTTATTTATGTGTGTTCACCAGGAAATGTTTGCAGTAAGATGAATGCCGAGATATTTGTATGAAGACGCTGCTGTGGCTTGTTGTCTGCTGAGCGAGTAGGTGAAGGAGGAATATGACAGTTTACGGCTGAAAGTCCTTACGTTACACTTACCAGTGTTAACTGCTTTTAGCCACTTAGAGCACCAGTGTGTTACATGGTCTAGATCTTTCTGTAGAGCAAGATGATCGGCTTGAATAGAAATTTTACGGTAAATAATACAGTCTTCGGCAAACAATCATTAATTTACACTTATCAGTGTTAAACGTCATTAGCCACTTAGAGCACCAGTTCGTTATATGGTCTAGATCTTTCTGTAGAGTAAGATGATCGGCTGGATTAGAAATTTTATGGTAAATAATACAGTCATCGGCAAACAGATGGATGTTAGTAATAATGCCTGTTGGCAGATCGTTAATATATATTATAAATAGTAACGGACCGAGAACACTGCCCTGGGGAACACCGAACGATACTTCAAAGAGAGAGGACGAGCAACTATTCATACAGGTGAATTGTTTGCGAAATGAGAGGAAATTTCTAATCCATGATAGTGTTAATGAGTCAGTATTTAACGAGGAGAGTATGGCAATTAAACGACAATGTGCTACCCGAACGAGCGTCTTAGAAAAGTCAGTGAATATACAAGCAGTTTGCTGGTTATCATTCATGTTACACAAAACATCGTGAGTAAATTACATGAGTTGTGTATCGCCCGATAGTCCTTTTCTGAAACCATGTTGATAAGGGTAAAAAAAGCTGTTTTGTTCATGATGATGCGCAACGTTTGGAGCAATGATATTTACACAGTACCAGCCCATCCAGTGGCGCCAAACAGCGGCCGAACTGTTTCAGCTTGGACTTGTAATGCCTTGCGCATTCTAGGGGCTAGAGGATTGTCATCTTCCTCGCTCGAGCACCCTGCTACCTTTTCTCGCCTAGCAAGTCTAGTTAAACCTGATCTGTGCTTCGACCGTTCTTCGGTGACATATTTGGTGGAGGTGCTGGATAGCGTCCCCTGTACTCTGAATACGAGAACACTCTTGACGCCTGTTCTCCACACGTGGACTCAACACCCGTCCAGAAGGCGAGCCGCTGTCTACGAGGCCTACAACCGCAGTTCGGCCAACTGACAGCGCCGGTAAGGGCCATGACATTCTCCGCGTCTAGCCAGACGACTCAGCATTCCTGCAATGCCCCGCCTTTCGTCCTTCGCACATCTCGGTTGCCGCCACCGTTCCACGTAGAGAGGTTCGAGGACGTCGAAGACGGGTTGGCCAGCTTTGACCAAGTGACGGGTTTCAATGAGTGGGACGGTGAGAGCACATTGCGCAACGTCTACTTTGCGCTGCAGGACTCGGCCAAAACGTCATTTGAAAACCACGAAGCTTCCTTTACCACGTGGGAAGCTTTTCGTGGAGAGCTGCTGGCAACATTTACCAGCAGAGAAAGAAAAGAGAAAGCTGAAATAGCTCAGCACTCAAGATCACAGCAGCCGAACGAGTGTGTCGCGATGTTCATAGACGACATGACGCGACTGTTCAATCGGGCCGACCCTGCTATGCCCGAAGCCAAAAAGGTACGCCACTTAATGCGCGGCGTAAAAGAGCAGCTGTTTGCCGGACTGATCCGTGAGCCGCCAAGAACCGTGTCCGACTTCACCAAGGAGGCAACATGTATCGAGCGCTCTCTGCAGGAAAAGGGCGCGAACTACGGACGTCAGGCTACAGTAGCAGCCGCTTCCCAGTACACGCATACGTCGCTGCCCGCCGAGGAACTTCGGGAGCTTGTATGAAGCCTTGTGCGCGAGGAACTGGTGAATCGTCGCTTTGAAGCTCCACAGGTTAGCGTCGCTGCCGTAACGAACGTGGTCCGTGAAGAAATAAAATGAGTTGTGTAGCCACACCCAGCTCCAAACCCGGCGCCCTCCGTTATGGCGTACAGCGACGCGCTACGAAGTCCCGGGCCAGCGATGCCAGCCTTTTCCCCCGTCGCTCCTTTTCCACCTCTGCAGTACCGAATCGTAACAGTACCCTCCGTGCTGCAGGAGTCCAGGCCCCCCATGAGCAAAGCGCACGTGTGACGCACGCCAAAAAATAGGCCGCCCTGTTACCCCTGCGGGGAGCCCGGCCACATCCTCCGCCACTGCCCCTATCGCAGAATGGGTTTAAAGGGGTTTTCACCTAACGCGCCTCGACCGCTTTACGGTGAATGACCACGGGATATCGAATAGCACCTGGGTGATAAAGTGCAGTCCTCGGCGTCGCAGCGACGACAGTCCTGATCGCCATCCCCAAGGCGCTTCTCTTCGCCCGAAAACCCGTCGTCCTCTGGCCAGTTCAGAGGTACGTCCCCACGTCGGGAAAACTGAGGACAGCGTCCTCCGGGGTGAGGCCGCCGCGACTAGACCGAGTAAAAAGCCTCCACCCGACGATTCGCCGCGATGCCTCGACCGACGATGACCTGACCCGACGACCTCGACGAGGCGCTGCGACCGACTGGTTGTCCGACCAACGCGTTGTCCGAAATATCGGCATCCGTGGAGGCACCGACCTAGTCCCATAAATATAGTCGTGAACCTGAACCTCCAGTCTAATCAGAAACGCTCTCTGGAGAGCATTATTGAATCTTTCTGCGACTGTTTTGCGTCGACCTCCAAGGCTAGGCAGACTCCGCTTACAAATCACCGCATTATAGTTGATGCAAACAAGCGACCGTTATGCCACCTGCCTTATCAGATCTCTTCGAAGAACCGTGATGACTTTCGCCGAGAAGTTCAAGAAATGCTCCAAGACGACGTCATACAGCCGTATGGACGTGATGGAACCCTACGGTTCTGTGTTGATTACAGACGTCTAAACAAAGTCACCAAAAAGACGTTTATCCTCTCCCACGCATTGATGACTCCCTGGACCGGCCACGCCATGCCACGTACTTCTCGTCGCTAGATTTACGCAGTGGCTATTGGCAAATCGAGGTGCACGAACGCGATAGGGAAAAGACCGCCTTCATTACACCGGATGGTCTGTACGAATTCCGGGTGCTCCCTTTCGGCCTGTGCTCCGCTCCTGCCACCTTCCAGCGGATGATGGACACCGTGCTTTCCGATCTAAAATGGCAGTCCTGCTTTGCGTATCTGGATGACGTAGTCATCTTCTCCGCCGCGTCAGAAGAGCACCTAAGGCGCCTGCGCGCTGTGTTCGCAGCAATTCATTCGGCCGGTCTTTCCCTCAAGCCCGAAATCTGTCACTTCTCCTTCCAGGGGGTCTATTCTCGATATTCACATTCGCCGGCCGGCGCCATGTTTCCTCCCTGATTGGCTGTCAGAAGTGTCATTCAGCGACAAGGCAGGGCAAAGTGGGTGTCAATCATCGTCTGTTGCATACGCACTTTTCGCGCCGACGTCAAATTGACATAGCACTGAAAAAACATTTTCAGCAGCGCTATTCTTGGCGCCCGGCTTGTAAATATAGGTGATTGTGTATGGAAAAAGAAGGTGCAGGCGGTACGCTTGAGAACACATGCTCTCAACTTGCCAATTTAGAGAAAATAGATGCACACTGAAACCTGATTGCCTGGAACAATGTCACGTGTAACACGTGATACGCACACATTTTGGAGTGACGTAAAATTGGCGTTGCATCATTTTTACGATGTGCCGCCATTGCTCAAAAATGACAGCAATTCGCCGCCATAATTTCGCCTGGCCAAAGGTACCCGAATTATGAAAATGAGTGAATGCAACGCTGTTTTATACGACGTTAGGTCGCTGCAGTTTGACAGGTATTTTTTGATGCCAAAACTAAACATGTAAAAGCCTTGTTTTGTTTGCAGAATGGAATGAAACGGCGTTATAAGGGCACATGTGAAATAAGCAAGAGATCAGAGCGTTATTAGCCAGGCCTTAAATGTGCAGCCGCATAGGGGCGCTAACTGCTCTCCCGTTGCAAACCCTTCGCTCGCAGTGGGGAATCATCTGTCCAGGAGATCGCAATCGTGATCATTAGTCCTCGCCTTTTACAGAACACAGACAAACGCAGTCGACGCACTGGCTGTGGCCGAATTGCGTTCAGCGAGTATAACTGTTACTGTAAAGTACTATTCTTTGTGGATACTCGTTCGAAGTGCCCGTTTCAAGGCAAGGTATATTCTGCCCGCTCTCTTTTAGGCATGGAGTCGGAAAGCAGCCGTTATCACGATCATCGTGACGTCTTGGATATGGCTGAAGAAATGTTCCGTGGACATTGCTGACTCACGATGGATTTGGTGATGTGGCTGTGCGACTAACTGCGCGACGATCTTGAGCGGCAGCGCATGTACAAAAGTACTGCTCTGACAGTGGAGCAACAGGTGCTGTGCGCGCTCCGCTTTTACAGCACAGGCAGCTTTCAGGGAGTGATTGCCAGCTACGAACATTTGACTATTAGCCAGCCAAGTGTCAGTCGCTGCATTCACGCAGTAACAGACGCCGTTTAAGCTGCGTGGGACAGGAATGGATTTCGTTTCCATACACTGCGGCGGAACTGGTGACTGCGCTGGAGGGGTTTGAGCGGCTGGACAGGAGATTCCAGGGGTGCATCGGCGCCATCGACGGAATTTTAGTTTGCATCCGCGCACCATCTGACGCAATAAACAAGCCGGCGTACTTCTGCCACAAAGGGTACTACGCAATGAACGTCATGGTAGTAAGGGCGACAGTAACCAGTCTTGTAATGGTGTTTTTCGATGCCCTTTGTTCATTTGTAACATAGTCGAATACAAGTCAAGATTGAAGCGCCAGGAGGCCGTCCCGCCAGTGGTGTCGACCGATTTTCATGACGCCGCGGCTAATCAGGTTGAGACGTGTTTTAGCTCATTGCACCTGCGAACTCCTGTGACCTTATGCGAACATGTGGAAGGCGATTAAATACAGAATAACCGTGCCGTCAAGAATATCTCACGATACCACTGTCTGGAGGGCCTCCTTTGAGGAGTATTTCGGTATGCACGTGCGCTGCTCTTACGTGAGCATTTGATTACATTGAAGAGAAAACATGCTATTGGAGAGTGCGGGTTAACATATGTGACCGCAATGGAAAGCATAAAAAATGGTTCGATCATGACTCTTGAAAAAAATAACATGCAATGCCCGCAATGTGCACAGGGACAGGAGTTCAATCGTTCTGACGTTCTAATGAGTGCTGTTTAGCCACGTGGCATTGAAGCAAAAATAATGATGCACTAGAGAGGGTACTTCTCTCAGCAGCGCATGTCTACATTAGTATAGAATCCTATTCTGTACATTAATGGATTAAAAAATTAACACCAACATGATACACGCAAAACTCACATGCTCTCAAATAGGACATGCACAATTACTGTTAGTTTTTAACGCTACGATGCTTGGTGCTGATGCTATGTCGTCACGTTCAGAGTGAAATTTATTTTGAAAGTCACAAGTCTACTAAGTGTTCCAGGCACTTGTCTTGGAAGCATGGGCAATATATTGCATTCAGTGTGTTGCTTATGATGCGTTTTGTTGTACATGATGTAGTAGTAATATTATTGATTCGAGAAATTTCATTTACAATTTTGTTTCATTTCCTCTGCACTGCTCCTAGCGAGGACTCCAAAGTGTTAACGGATGTAAGTACTTGCAAGCAAACTGACATGTACAAGTAAAAGCGCGCAAGTAACAGGAGGAGCAGTGCTGCACATGGCACAAGCAAAAAAAGTGTGCCGAACATGAGATTACTACTTGTCATAAGTATTGCTTAAGAATAACATCTACTGCAATAGCATAAATAAGCAAAACACTTGCATCATAACATGTATGGCATACGATAGTAAACTGAGTCAAAATAATACAGGCATTTGTGCACATTTCTTAACAGGTGTGCAATTCAAACCAGCGTATCAGGGCACTGGATGCGACATTCCCTGGATCTGTTCACGATTCATTCGTGTGGTGTGCTCACCCGGTACAATATGACCTGTGCCATCACAACTTCCTTCTGTCTGGAAATATTTAATAGGTATGTGAGTGGTGGGGAAATATCTGCACTGAACAAATGTGAATGCAGCGAGTAGCTTTAACAGAGAAGTTTAATAACAATATCAATATTAGTAATAAATCTTTTATTGCACATAACGTGTACAGGGCAATGAAACGGGCCTGTCAAAGCCTCTAGTGGCTTGAGGGACGTGGCCCGGCAAAGTCGGCAGACGGACGTGCAATATAAACATAAAATATGAACATAATATCAACACAATACTAACACGAAATGAATAGCGACCAAGGTTAAAAAGGTTAGGAAAAGTAACATGAACAACTAATGAAAATAAACTGCAAAGAACCTAAGTTAAGACAACAGTAGTTTAACAATTTGTGACTGATCATGAACATTTTTCAGACATATAGGAACCGTGTTACAATGAGTGAACCATGATTTTAGCACTTTTTTTGATGTCGCGGAAACACTTCCTCTGGCAAGTCATTAAAAATTTGGGGAAAATAAACTCAGCGCCTGGCTTCCCCATACCTTGTTGAGGAGCGCGGCACCTTAAAACGAATGGAACTACGCAGGCGTCGGGAAACTGTATTTCGTGTTTTGGAATTACTGTCCCAGAAATGTAGTACGACTCCAGTATGTAGAAAGAGTGTTCGAAAGCATGTAAAACGAAGGGCTGTGAAAATATTATCAGACACAGAGAAGGGGGCGTTATAGGCTATTATTCCTAGTATGTTTCTTAATAAAGTGTAAACTCTGTTTTGCCATCTGGCGGAGAAAAAAGCAAAAACAGTAATCCCATATCGGAGAATGATGTACACTAGAGCATGCGCAATATTTTTTTTTATGTGAAAAGGAACAAAAGATTTTATATGAAAAAACAACCAGGCCGCGCTCCGAAGCTTATCACAGACGTGATAGCTGGTTTTGCCAAGACATATCACTGTCGAAGAAGACTCCCAAGTATATTACCGAATTCACATAGGCGACCGGCACGCACCGACAGGGAAAACAGCCGTGAATATGTAGAAAAACCGGCGCATCCATTACTGTTAGTTTTAACGGGGATCTGAAGCAAACGAGTTTTGCTTTAATCGGGTTAACCTCCAAGCAGTTATTAGTGAACCAAGTCATTGTTTTTGTATATTATTCTGGAGATTAGTAATGGCCATGCTGTAAGAAAAGTGCTTGGAAAGAAAAACAGTGTCGTCGGCGTATTGAAATATTAGCCCTTTGGAAATAACCTAAAATAAGTCATTAACGAACAAATTGAACAGAAGAGGTGATAATATAGAGCCCTATGGAACCCCGGCCTTCAATGGAAGATGACTACTTACATTTGTCATCCCGGCTAAAACAACAACTTGTGAACGACCGGAAAGGTAATTCTTGAGCACATTGTAAAATGAACCTCTGAAGCCTATGGAGTGTAGTTTTTCGAATAAAATACCGTGATGAACTGTTTGAAAAGCTTTAGAAATGTCTAAAAATAAAGCAACACTAAACATATTTTGATCGAAAGCTGAAAAACATTAATCGGAGAACTCTTCCAGAACAGCTACAGTACCACGACCGGAAACAAAACCAAACTGGCTGGTGACAAAATGGAAAATTTGTCAACAAAGGATGACATGGATCTCAAAAGAAATTTTCCGATTATGTGGAAAAGTATAGGCAATACCGAGATGGGTCGATAGTTTTTCATGTTGTCTTTTTGTCTTCCTTTAAATAGCGGTTTAACTAAAGAAGTTTTAATGCCATCCGGGAAAAATGCAGTGCGCAGAAAACCATTCAGCATGAAAATCAGAACATCAGACAATGCCTCGAAGTTTCTTTGAAGGAAATTTTCTGACAAGCCGTCAATACCAGGAGGTTTATTCCGCTTGAAGCTAAAGATTTTATCACGCAGTTCTTGTTTTGTAATGCTGGCTAGAAAAGCGGACGCAGAGTTTGATTCTTTCAACGTGTATTGGTATGTCTGGCTGGAAGATGCTTTCTCTGAGGCCAGCGCGAAAAAACGATTAAAACTATCTGCGACTTCGATGCAGTCTCCCGGAAAGAAGGAAAGCGGGGACGTACTTGCAGAATTTTTGCCCCGAAAGTGGTTTATCATTGACCACGTTTAAGCGGCATTCCTTGACTACTGGTGAAATTCTTGAAAAAAGTACAGGCGCTTCGTGAACCTTAGCAGAGCGACCACCCTATTTCTTGCCGCTTTATACTCCAGCCGTAAGGCTTGATGTTTTGGTACCCGTTTACACCGTCTCCAAAGTATGCATCTGTATGAAATGGCACGCATTACGACAGGGGTCAACCAGTTATATTCTCTTCGGCGCTTTTTTATTACGACGCGTTTAGAATTGTTCTCAAACTTCCTTATTTGGTCGCAGAAGATACTATAGACCTTCTCCGGTGAATTAGACTCAGTTATTGCTAGCCAGTTAAAATTGCTAATTAAGCTATCTAAGACTCTATGTTCAGCAAATGTAATATAGGTGAGGTTATTTGGAACAGCGTTTCGTGAAGCATTTGATAAAGGAAAAGATTGAGACGAACGACAAGCAACCAGATAGTGATCCGCGAAGCGCTGTAATACAACACAGGAGGCAAACGAGTAGTTAGGAGCACGTAAGACAATGTGGTCTATACATGAACTAGTTAGGTGATCGTTAACCATTTCTTCACGAGTAGGAACTGTGGTCGTATTTATTAAACCACATGAGGACAGGACAGACAAGTAATCGTAAACGGTGCTCATTGTAGGGCACAATGTATTTTTGTTTAAGTCGCCAACTAAACATATTTCTTCCAAGTAATTCCAGAGGTGCAATATTTCTTCGAGTTCTAGCAGAAATCGGGTGATACTAACGCATGGCGGCCGATATACAGCCAACAAACTTAAACACTGGGCGCCGCAAGTTATCTTCCACGCTAAACATTCCTCATGCGTGAAGTTCACGTCCATTGATGAAACATCAAATTTATCACTTACAAAGATGGCGATTCCACCACCTCGACGATGAGGCCTTGTCACAAAACGACTTTGATAGCCTGGCACTGAAAATATACGCAAGCAAGCATCTGAAGTATTGATTTCTGTCAGCACGACTACATCAACGAATCCAATTCCTGACGTAGCGACGAGCTTGAATTCCTCCCAGTATTTGCGAAGGCTCCTGATATTTGTATTTGCAATAGTTAAATCATTATCAACGGTCACACCAAAAGTGTCCTTGAACGACTGGAAGTGTGGTAGCTGGTAGCACGTGTTAGCCATGATAGCTACACAATGTTGTCAAAGTCTGCATGTCGCATTATTTGAAGCAGAGACGATCCTTCACTCTTTTTCACAGAAATCTTGCCACGCTTCACCTAGGCAAACTTGTACTCCATTTGGTTTGCTCTACTCCTAGCACGCCAGAATATGTCACGGTTTAGTCTTGTCAAGTTTTCGTTCAAAAATATCTTTTCAAGCGAACTAGCTTCTCAGAGTTGTACAAGCTTTCCTCGGTCATTGAACAGAACGTTTATGGCAGCAGTTGAAGTGAAGCGCACAAGGACCCTCGGAATAGAGTCACGTTTGCCGGGCAGATGATGAATCACCTCAGCCTCCGACAGAGAAAAATTCTGGAGGTGTAATTTTTCAGCGATATCACAAAGCACCTCCTTCAGATTTTCATTCTCTTTTTCTGGGAGACCATTGATTTAAAGTTCATGTTGCGGCTGTATTGCTCGCTCCCATTCATGTCAATCTGCAGGTGCTCTAGCTATTAATAATAATAATAATAATAATAATAATAATAATAATAATAATAATAATAATAATAATAATAATAATAATAATAATAATAATAATAATATTAATAATAATAATAATAATATATGATTGCTCCAATTGTTTAAAAAATGTTCAAAAATCCGGCCTGCCAAAGCCTCATATGGCTTGAGTGGCAGAGCCCGAGAGGCAACGGAACCGCGCAGACATACACACAGGCATAAACGATCATTATAAATTACGGAATATCAAATTAGTACAGTTGCAAAATAAAAATAGACTGAAAACCCGTGTTACATGCAAAAAAACCTCTTCAGAATAAATTGCGAGGAAGGAAAACCAAAATGGCATAACAATACCTCAGAGAAGAGCCAAAAATATAGCAGTAACTACTGAAATCACAAGATTTACAGAACAGGTGGTAAAGCATATGTTTACAAAGTCGTAAACTTACTGATTAGTGTATCGCAGCATCCTTTTTATTTTATATTTAATTTTTGCCCGGCGAGCACTTGTAGATAATCTGTTAAAGTAAAAGGGCACGTAATAATCTCCTACTCGCTTTCCATACCTTGTACACCGTCCGGGAATACAAAAAGTTTCCGTCGAAGAGGCCGTGTGGGTCACTAAACCAAAATTGTTTCAGTACAATCGTTTCCGTCAAAAAGGCGATCAAGATCAGGTAGCGAAAATACCTTAAAGACATCAGAATTACAGTGAAGGCCAAAATCGTAGCCGATATTTTTTAACAAAGGTCGTAGGAGAGAGTTGATCCTGTACTCGCAACGAACTGCACAGTGACCATAAATCGTTATGCCATAATGCAGCACGCTATAATCAAGAGCGTTTACAATAACTTTGCATATTGAAAGCGGCATGTAGTACCTATTGTTGTAAAGCACACAGGAGACGGTTCGGAGCTTTTTAGAAACGTGGGATAAGTGATCATTCCATGAAAGAGCACTCTCAAGGTGCACTCCTAGGCATTTCACGATAGTTGTATAGATCAGGGGAACACAATAACATTGAGAACAATCAGATCAGTGGAGAACATCTGATGGTTTAAATCTACCTTCTTCATCGGGCTGTGAAAGAACCAGTCCATAGCAATAGTTGCTACAGCTTGAAGAGAAGAAAGTGAGTCAGAGTAGTTCGGCAAGTGGGATACAAGGCCTGTATCGTCAACGTACTGATACAGGCCTACAGGGAAAGCGTTCGGATTGTCATTCACGTACACGTTAAATAAAAGGGGTCTAATTATGAAACCTTGAAGAACGCTAGCTTTTATTAGCAAAGAAGCGCTCTTTCCCCGCTTAATCAAGACGTATTGCGTTCTGTGCTGTAACAAATTTTCGAAAAGCAAAAGAACCAGTCCACGGAAGTCTAACCTGCACAGTTTCCACAATAACACACTGTGACACACGCTTTCAAAAGCCTTGCTGACACCCAGAAACATTGCACACACTACTTGGTTATGTTCAAAATATCGAATTAACAAGTCTAAAGAGACCTCAAAAATCATTTCCACCCCTTTACCTAGCACAAAACCATCCTGAAGCGGTGACAGGATTTTGTGCTCATCTAGAAAGCTTGTAATTGTGATCTGCAGATGTTTTTCTAATATTTCAGTCAAACAGGGCACGACTGAAATAGGACAATAACTGTCATAACTATTAAGTACACCACCTTTGTGAATTGGGGAAATAATAGTCGCTTTCATGTTCGCCGGGATCATGCCTCTTGAGATAATGGTGTTGAACAGCGATATCAACGCGCCTTTAAGTATGTCGAACTAGGTTCGAAGATCATCAACTGACTTCCTATCTATTCCCTCAGATGTTGCGCAAAAATAATTGAACGTGCTTCATGAACACAGTGAACACTCGAACACTTGCCATGCCATATGGATATCACATTGATGGGAAGTCACAAGCCAAGGAACAGGACGACATGATGAAATGTGATTTAGTGGCTGTGGTCCTAGCAGAGCGCTCCGTCCTGCGCCACTGCCCTCTTATTCTGCGTAACAATATGAAGGCTTTCCAACTTCATTTTATGAGACATATGTGTTAGTTTGAGGACCATTTGACTGTTAACAAAAATGTTTGCTTGGAGTATAAAGCAAGGAATACCGTGTATAAGTTAAAGGCACACTGAGGACAAATATAATTTGGGCTGTATCAATAAGGTATGGCGTTGTAATATCAAAGAGACCACTTTCTTTCAGAAATTAGGTCTTATAAAAGACAAAAGGCCAGCAAACGAGATACAGGCTTCGCCATCACCATCAAATTTTGCAAGTAAAACGTGTGGACCAACACCAATTTTTGGTCGCTGGTTCCACGGCTATTTACTTCACAGCGGTGGCACGCGCTCTTTATAGCAAGGACATAAGAAGTTTGAATCGAATGCGGGAAGAATTTTTATGCCAAATTCTTCAGTGGCAATTGCGTGTATTGTTGCAACACACACGTTAACATAGGCAGAGTCACAGAATCCAGTTTTACTGACAACAGTTGCTGGATGGAGTGTTCCTCAGTGTCTCTTTAAAGAATGCAAGCAAATAACACAGAAAACATGCATAAGTAACACAATATCGAGCAATACATAACTTATAATAAGGGACATATAAAATTAAAAACAAAGATAATTCATAAAAGATGAAATAAATATTCATTAAATAAAAACATTGCGCCACTCAAACTAGTGACGTTGAAGATATATAAATAACGTAATAAATGAACAATTGGTATTGAAAGTTATGTTGGCAGACATAAGTACATACAGGTAAGCATGAACAAGCAGCCTATAAAAGAAAGTGTCAATAGTTTCTAGCATAAATAAAAAGGAACAAAAAGCAACAAACTCTTATATTGAACAATGGTCATGAACAGACCCTAAAATGTTGTTTTTCATTCACATGCAGGTGATGGCGCCTACCCATTGCAGCCATGGCTCATCACGCCTATCCCCGTGCATCATGCACATGGCAGTCCAGCAGCCAGATTCAATAGTGCACATTCTGCACTCAGATCTGTTGTTGAGCGGACAATTGGTGTCCTGAAGAGTCGGTTCAGATGTCTTCAGAGGTACCAAGCACTGCACTATGAACCGGAGGTCGCTGTGAAGATTATTGCAGCCTGTGCAGTGTTGTACATTGCGTGCATTTATGTCCGGCAGCCTTATCTCGACACCTATGAAAGTAATGATCCTGATGGGGACACAGACCAGTGTGAAGAAGAACCGAGAATCCCCGCTCTATACCGTATAGGCAGGAGCAAGAGTGAGCAGCTGCTGCAGGCATTCGCTCACAGGCACCACCGGTAGACATCCTGTCTGCTCCATTAGCTACCGCACCAGCACCAGCCATGTTGTCAGCACCACCAGCCACGTCCACGTCGTTAGTACCGCCAGCCACATCACTAGCACCTTCAGCCAAGCTAACAGCACCATAAGCCACTTCACTTACATCTCCCACCAGTTTTTGCAGCTCTGCATGCTATGTTTCAAGCAGTAGCAAATATGTTGCCGCTTTCGGTTTTGTGTTCAAGTGTACAGTGAAAACGCAATTGCAACATTTTTCCCCCATGCGTGTGTCATGGCGCGGGTTCCATGACATGGTGCTTTGCTCCGTCCGTAAGCGTACAGAGCGTTTTTTTTTTCTTGCAATTTTTTTCTGAAACAGGAAATCCGTGCTTCTTGCTGTACATCAGTATCAACTGCATGTGATCTGAAAAGAGTGCTGAAGTGATACTGAAAAAATTGCAGTACACGGTGTACTTCTTTAAACTAGGGGGGGGGGGGGGGGGTTAATGGCATGCGAGGTTTCGAGCAGCTGGGGTTCTTTAATGTACACTGACATATCACAGCACATGAAAATGCTTAGCATTGGCCTCCACAAAAATGTGGCCGCAGCTTGAATCTGCAACCTTGTGATGCTCAGCAGCCAAACCTCACAGTCGTTCAGCTGGAAAAGCAGTGCCTACTTCCAAGTTGCAAGCTCTACGTGTGGATTGTGCAGTGATGTGTGGTGGTGCAGTATTGTGAAAAAAATCGGCTTTGTGCATACTGTGCTTGTGTGCCTTGTTCATCATTTCAGTTGTCATTGAAGAATGAACAACGCATGATATGCGCTTTGGTTCTGTGCTCTTTATGTGAAAAGTGGCTCTACTCAGTGCACCAGTGCAGTGCGAGTGTGTTGGCAGCACGCCAAAAGAAAAACCACCACTTTCGGCACCTGGCCATGAAAGAATATCGATTCTTTCCCTTCAGTCTCGAGCTTCACTCTCATGGTGGAGTTACAGGCCTTCTCGTTCGGGACAAAACCCACTAGTGAGCACTATATTAGTGCTATTTTATCATTGGCAGTTCAGTGGGCCATGAGGTGTGCGGTCCCAATTTGTTATGCTGAATTCTTTTGATTGCATTAATTGCATTCACATTTCATGTTTTGTGTGCCGGTTTGTGCATCGTGGACAACTTCTTTTCTTTGCTGCCTTGGCAAGGATTGAGCGCAACTTCCACTTCATTGAATTGATTGGTGAGAGGGCACGCTCAGCCTGCCAAGATAACATAATATTCGCGAAGGCGCCGCACGCAGCCTGCGCGTCTGTTGAGTTCAATTATTGTGTCAGCATGTGTGGCCGCACATCATGTTTGGTTTCGTTTAAGGGGTTTACCGTCTCAAAGACACTCGGGCTATGAAGGATGACATAGTGGAGGGCTCCGGATAATTTCGAAAACCTGGGGATCTAGCACCGTCGCACAGTGCACAGGCCTCTAGAGTTTCGCTTCCATAGGAATTTGACCGCCGCGGCCGAGATCGAACCAGCCTCTTTCGGGTCAGCAGCCGAGCACCATAGCCACTGAGCCATCGCGGCGGCGCATACAATATGTGTATGGAAGCAAGTGCTCCCGCTACTGCAGTTTTCTAAGCCATCGCGCTTGAGCTCATGACCCCAACGGAGCCCATAATCTGAATTGAGCCAGTGGCATCGGTAACCACTAGACAATTATTGTCTGTGCCGGACAGGTATTTCACCGCATCGACATATAGCAAGTATTGGTCACAGCCGTATTGGAACATAATTGCCTTGACTCTGGCTGTTCTACAGCCAGCGTGGAGCTCGGGGTGCATGGTGCTCGGGACTGGGGCTAAAGCGATCTTAGCTGCGAGTTTGGGCGGAGTGGCGTGGTACCTCTGCTGTAACGGAATGGTCCTTTGGGCTTCCACCAGCTCTTCTGCCGTGTTGTGTAGCCCCAGCTATAGCAGGTAGTGTGTTGAGGTGTATGAGAGCAGTTCGATGGCTGTCTAGACCGCCAATCACAGGAGGACATTCAGCTGATTCAACTCGCTTCGACTGTGTCGTTGGTAAGGTGCATGGAACTTCACACGGCTGATTAGCAATGCCTGCACGATTTGTATGGTGTCATTTTGCATGACTCTTGGTGGATAGAATGCTGGCTGGCTGGCTGGCTGGCTGGCTGGCTGGCTGGCTGGCTGGCTGGCTGGCTGGCTGGCTGGCTGGCTGGCTGGCAGGCTGGCAGGCTGGCGGGCTGGCGGGCTGGCGGGCTGGCGGGCTGGAGGACTGGAGAGCTGGAGGGCTGGCTGGCGAGCTGGCTGGCTGGCTGGCTGGCTGGCTGGCTGGCTGGCTGGCTGGCTGGCTGGCTGGCTGGCTGGCTGGCTGGCTGGCTGGCTGGCTGGCTGGCTGGCTGGCTGGCTGGCTGGCTGGCTGGCTGGCTGGCTGGCTGGCTGGCTGGCTGGCTGGCTGGCTGGCTGGCTGGCTGGCTGGCTGGCTGGCTGGCTGGCTGGCTGGCTGGCTGGCTGGCTGGCTGGCTGGCTGGCTGGCTGGCTGGCTGGCTGGCTGGCTGGCTGGCTGGCTGGCTGGCTGGCTGGCTGGCTGGCTGGCTGGCTGGCTGGCTGGCTGGCTGGCTGGCTGGCTGGCTGGCTGGCTGGCTGGCTGGCTGGCTGGCTGGCTGGCTGGCTGGCTGGCTGGCTGGCTGGCTGGCTGGCTGGCTGGCTGGCTGGCTGGCTGGCTGGCTGGCTGGCTGGCTGGCTGGCTGGCTGGCTGGCTGGCTGGCTGGCTGGCTGGCTGGCTGGCTGGCTGGCTGGCTGGCTGGCTGGCTGGCTGGCTGGCTGGCTGGCTGGCTGGCTGGCTGGCTGGCTGGCTGGCTGGCTGGCTGGCTGGCTGGCTGGCTGGCTGGCTGGCTGGCTGGCTGGCTGGCTGGCTGGGCGCACGGACGGACGGACGGAAGGACGGACGGATGGAAAAACTATTTTCGTCAGAACGCATGTGCGGACGATTCCGTGCTAGATGGCCATCAACCCGTGGCTGATGGAGACCTGGGTGGCCCAATATACGGCCCTGGTCTGGACGACCGTGTCTGAGTTGGCCAACACGGCCTCCCACTGCTCGAGAGAAGGATCACGCAGAATATCAACCGCTGGCGGCGCTATGCTACAGCTATATAATATGTGATCATAGGTTGCCAGTCCCTGGCACCATTTGCATTTCGGCTGAACGTCCGGCTTTATTTTGCTGTGGGTAATGCTGTGGTGACAAAAGCACAATTGTCTTCCTTGAGGAGGCATATTTCTTCAGAGTAAACCCGAAGCTACGAGGAACAACTTGTGCAGTGAATATTAATAAATATTTGCTGGAGAAACGCTTTAATTCGATGATTCACCTTGCTTTCAAGTACCAACTACATGAGGCATGCAAAGCTGCTGTGAAGTGGTTTATGTCACAAACCTTGATTCACATCACCATGCTCCTCGACGTGTGGAGCCGTTGTTGTAGGTGGTACCCTGGGCTCCTTGGAGGGCAAAACGTGGCTTCCGTGCACAGGTGGAAGCCTATGCGGCCGCCTGTGCACAGGTGGCACTGCTTGGCGAATGGTGGCTGGTGATGTTGAGGTGCTGGCGTGGGCCTCTGTATATATGTTATTCCAGTGTGTTGTGAACACCTTTCTGAAATACTGGAATAATTACTCATTACCGTTCACCTAAGTACAGCCTTATGGTTAGAAAGGAAAACCACACAGTTCATTGCAAAATCATCGTGCTCCGGGTATTGAGCCTGGGACCACCCCCTGTCTGGTGCAGTTGGTGTGCCAAGCAAACCAGGATGGCTAACAGATGGTAGGCGGAGAACTAATCGATCAGCAGCTCAAATTGAGAATGGTGCATGTTCAATTAGTTTAGGAGTCAATTTCGACTGAATGCCTATGCGTAGAAATGTGGATATTTCACATGCCGCGTATTTATGGCATGTATACTGTTATTTTCAATCTTTTGCTTTACTTAATTTGTGCCATCTTTAGGACACAAACTAACTGTTTAGCTCAGGTAGTATTCGCTGAAGTGTGCCCATCAAGCACATCACCACTTGGCCACTAATTCATAATGGTAATGCTGTAGTGACAAAATAACAATTGTCGCCCTGAAGGAGTAAATCCGCAGCTACTAGGAACCACTGGTGCAGTGTTTATTATAATTTGCCGGAACAAGGCTCTAATTCGATGCGTCACCTTGCTTTCAAGTACCAACTACATGAGGCATACAAAGCTGCTGTGGAGTGGTGTAGGTCAAGAACCTGGATTCATGTAATCATGCTCGCCCGGTGGAGCTGTTGTTGATGGTGCAGACCTGGCTGCCTGCAGGAGATGAATTACATTACCTCATGCATCATGTTTCAGTGGGAGCATGTTGCCTATTAAGGCGTTCAGCAGTTTGTTGCCATGTTAATTTGTGCAGGAATCCTTTTACATTACAGGTACAATTTTTTTTGTATACCTGTGTGCAGCGCTGTTTATACGGCATGCTAATGAACCGTGTAAGTTGGAAGCAATCAGTGTGGTGCTTGTTTGTGTGTGTGCACACCCACTTAGAGTACTGTTTGCAGTAGAAAGGTACAAATTTTTTTTAGAACGTTCACAGAGAGGGATGTACTGAAATTTTTTTGTACATTTCAGAAAGTGCACTACACTCATTGCCAGCATAGCTCTGTGCATTTGTGTGTTGTGAAAATGTGCGCTGTTTTCCTCTCAGTAATTTGAATAAAAAGGATTACTAAATGTTTTAAATGTCTTCAAATCATTTCTCGTCAGGTATCGTATGCTGCACCACGTTGTCAAAAGACTTATGACAGCGACACAAAAGCTGCGTAACACTTTGCATTCTTCATGTGCAAACTTATATTCTTGAGCATGTAATGCACATCTGGAACTGCCTTGCAATTTCACACTTCCTGCCCACTGGCAAGTCCTTTTTTCTATTCAAAGCTGAAGACATTTTTGGCAGCAAGGTTTCTCACCTGCGGAGTCTCTGCCCGTGGGAGTGCTCCGAAAACAGCGGGGGCCCTGCAGCAACCAGAGCAGTCCTGGCCGATGATGGTAAGGATCCATGCGTCGACCTTGCTTAGGACTGCTGCAGGGTTCGGCAGCCCTCCGCCCGTTCTCCTGCATTAATAATACGACATCTACTACACACGTGCACTTCAGTGGACGGACGGGCAAAAGAGAACATGTAACTGTGGCATGCATTCCATGTATTATTAATGCAAGTCAAGCCTCTGTGACGCCTGCTGCACTCTGTAAGTACGTAAGCTTACCTTTACAGCAGCCAGCGCTGCATCTTTGCGGGCGACTCGCACCCGCTCCTGCCATAGCCGCCTCCACACTTCAGGCGAGCAAGTGGCCGGCCCTATGGCATTCAGCTGGGCTGCCAGCTGCACCGACAGCGCCTGCCTGTCCTCGGCCGATATTCTGTCAATGGCCGCGTGGGCCAACGCGTGGTTGTTCTGCATGAAATTGAGGAGCTCTTCGAGCTGGATAGCGCTGCTCGCTATCGCCTTCACTGCTGCCCGCTCCAGATTCTATTTTAGATCTGCCGCGATTTCGTGCTTCGTAAAGCTCTCCCCCCTATGTTCCTATCGAACGTTCGTGAATGGACAAAGCAACAAATTTTTCATGCAATTTCGTTTCTTTATTACATTTTCTTCATGCGACGAAAATTAGTTATAAAGCGGTAAATATTCAGTAAATCATTTCCTTCTGCCTTCATTGTATGACCGCGAGAATACTCTCCCCCGTTTAATGCCACATGTGCCAACGAACGGCAGTCAGGGTCTGCCAAAAAATTCTCAGTCATAGCGTTTTTCACGCTCTGCCGCCAAATTTCCTCGCTTCTTGTAGATGTACCTTGGCACCGCACCGATATACGCGTCACGGGTACGCCTTGCTCTGGGCGGATCGGCAAATATCGTGAATAGGACCCCAGGAGTAGAAGTTTCTCGGCCACATCGTGAGCACTAAGGGAGTCAGCTCTGACCTCGATAAGACAGCCGCCGTCGCTGCTTTTCCCGTGCCAGCCGATAAGCGAAGTGTGCACCGCTTTCTGGGTTTCTGCGCCTATTATCGGCGTTTTATGCCGAACTTCTCCCAGATCGCTGAGCCCCTCACCCGCCTCGCGAAAAATGCCAAATCGTTCTTCTGGGGCCAGGAGCAACTACAGGCCTTCAAAGACCTCCGCAGTCGTCTCCAAAGTATGCCCATCCTTGACCACTTCGACGAGTCAGCCGACACTGAACTGCACACAGACGCCAGCAACATCGGCCTCGGTGCGGTCTTTGTGCAGTGGCAGGATGGTCTCGAACGCGTCATCGCATACGCAAGCCGCACCTTGTCACGCTCGGAGGCGAACTATTCCACCACTGAAAAAGAATACCTGGCAGGTGTGTCGGCAGTGACCAAATTTCGCCGGTATTTATATGGCCGCCCTTTTAGAGTCGTCAGGGATCACCATTCATTGGGTTGGCTGTCGAACCTCAAAGATCCCTCGGGATGGCTTGCACGATGGAGCCTTCGCTTTCAAGATTTCGATGTCACCATAGTTTATAAGTCCGGTAGAAAGCACAGTATTCCGACTGTCTGTCTCGTGCTCCTATCGAGGACAACCGAGCTGATCTTGACCACCGATTCTGTTTTTCCAGGCGCCGTCTCCACATCCGTCCTCGCTCAACACCAAAGAGACGACAGTGAACTACGGCCTCTCATTGAGTATCTTGAAGGAAGCGCTGAGTCACCCCCGCGAATCATGTCGCGTGGACTGTCATTCTGTTTGCGCGATGACGTTCTGTATAAGAAAAACTACAACCCGTGGAAAGCTGCCTATCTGCTCGTCGTATCTGTGGTCTTGGGCGACGAAGTCCTGCAGGCATGCCATGGTGACCCATCTTCTGGTCACCTGGGTTTTTCCCGCACTTTGGAGCGGATACGCCAAAAGTACTACTAGCCTAGGGTTGATGCAGTTGTCCAGCGTTACGTCCGAACTTGCCGCAAGTGCCAGCGTCGCAAGACGCCACCGACTGAGCCAGCTTACTACTGCAGCCTATTGATCCGCCTCAAGTCCCCTTCCACCAAGTCGGCATGGACTTACTCGGCCCATTTCCGGGGTCCTCGCTCGGTAACCGCTACATTGTGGTCGCCAACGACTACCTCAGCCGGTACTGTGAAACTAAAGCTCTCCCTCGTTAACCATCGTTTTAACTGACAGGGGAACGGCATTCACCTCGGCCCTTACGCAGGAGGTTATGCGCCTTAGCGGCACAAGTCATCGCAAAACAACCGCTTACTACCCCCAAACGAACGGACTCACGGAACGGCTTAACAAGACGATCGCCGACATAATTTTCACGCATGTTGACGCTGACCACCGGAACTGGAACGCCATACTCCCGTACGTCACATTTGCTTATAATACTTCTCTACAAGAAACGAAGCGTTTCACTCCATTTCGTTTAGTGCATGGTCGCGAAGCCACAACCATGCTGGAAGCAATGTTGCTTGCGACTAGTAGTACCCCATCTGTTATGGGTGCTGCCCAACTCGTTCGTCACGCCGAGGCCGCCCGCCAACTCGCCCGACAGCGCATCAAGCACCAGCAAGCCCACGACGCTCGCCGCTATGAAGTTCTCTCCCAGGGAACAGTTCGCTCCTCTAGACGGCCGACCTCCGATGTTGTCCATCTCGCACGGATGAAGCGCACCACGCCCGTTAGCGCTTCAGGCACGTCTACACCAACCTCCAGACACATCTGACGTCGCTCCTCTGCCTGCTTCTCATTGCTGCGGCACCGAGTCGTTGCCCCTGAGAGAGGGGGAGTAATGCCTCAGTACCAATCCATCCAGTGGCGCCATACCGCGGCCGAACTGCTTTAGCTGTGGCTTGCCATGTATTACGCATTCTAGGGGCTAGAGGATTGTCATCTTCCTCGCTCGAGCGCCCTGCTGTCTTTTCTCGCTCAGCAAGTCCAGTTAAACCCGGTCTGTGCTTCGACCATTTATTAGTGACAATATGTTCAAATAGCTTACATGCAATTCTTGTTAAAGATAAGGGTCGGCAGTTACTGATATTACTTTTGTCCCCAGATTTGAACACAGGGATAACTTTGCCAATTTTGCAATCAAACGGAAGTTCGCCTGCAGATAGAAACTTCTGAAAAATGTGACACAAGAATAAGCTACTTGAGTTTAAAGTTAATTTAAGGATCTTGGCGTTAATTCCATCTGCACCAGAGCTAGTGGGCATTATAAGGTTTTTTATTAATGATTTGACGCCTTCAACGGTCAATTCAATCGGGGTCATATATCTGTATCGGACTTCGGCGGTGGCGGGAAATTTAGAATGACCTTCTTGGGTGAACACTGATGGGAAATAATTGTTGAAGATGGTCGCACTTCTTTCGTCAGAAATGAAATTTCCGGCCTAATCCTGTAGAGTGATGTTTGCCTGCATGTTAGCCAGGGAGATAATATGGAAAAAATTTTTCGGGTTGTTGGACTGATAGCTTGAAGTTCATGCGAGTAAAATTTATGCCTAGCTTTACGGATGGCATGGCAGTATTGTTTTTCACAGCGTTTCTGTTGTATTTTCAGCGAGGGGGATGTAGACTTTTTCATTGCTTTGAATAAGCGCTTCTTTTTATTCCTAAGTTAGAGGAGCGACCTGTAATACCATTTCTTAGAACTGTTGACCCGAAATGAAATTTGTGGTATATGAGCAAGCATTAATTCCGGAAACTTTTCTTTTAACATGGTTCAGTTTTCATTGACAGTACGGGAAAAATTGTAGAAAGGTATGAGCAATAAAATTCCTGCAGACCTGTGTTAATGGCACTGCAATCTGCTTTTTTACAGTTGAAGATGAGCTTAGACGTGGATAGCCGTGTATAGGATGGGGACGTTAACTGTAACAAGTAAGAATCTGATGGTCACTGAATCTCTCGCTAGTAGAAATGGTGCTTGAGTTCTCGGGGCATGACGTTAAAACGAGGTCAAGAATATTATTTCCACGTGTAGGTTGGTTTACTAATTGTGCAAGCGAAAAGACCAATGTTAAGTCGATGGATTCCTTGGAGCAGCGAGAGCTAGAGGTGAGGTTTTACCCGTCAATGTCCGGGTAACTGAAGTTGCCCATCAGAAATATATTACCTTTGTAAAATTTGACTCTAATGGCAGTTAGGCTATCGGGCTATCTCTGGCGGTTGGTAACATGCGCCTATTATTGAGTTAACGAATGATTATTTAATGCAGATCAAGATAATCTCAAGAGGCCTTGTTAGGTTAACGAGATGGGATGCAATGCGTTTCCTGTGGCTATTAAAACGCCTCCTCCCCTTTATTTTCTCTACCTTTGCGGTAGATAAAGTAGTCTTTAATATCTGGCAGTACATCAGTGTCGGAAATATCAAGGTTAAGCCACGTTTCAGTTATTGCTAAAATACCACACTTACTCTTTTCTTGTTACGAACTTAGTTCGAAACGTTTAGGTAGAAAACTACCCATATTAGTGTATGATAACTGTAATAGTGATGGCGTGTGCGTACAACGTGAATACCTTGAATGATTTATTTTGCCAGCCGTCATTTCTCGTGTGATTTATCTTTCCAATCGAACAACAATCCAGATACAGCTTTAAACAAGTAGGTGGTGTCACCCATGCGCAAATTGTTTACATTAATTTTATACGATGGATTTTGTGACTTCGCAAACTCAAGTAGGCGTTTTCTTGCTATCCGTGTTTTCAAGGAAACAATCTCGTACAGCATAATGTGTACACTGTAAACTGGGCCCCTTTTCCAGAATCTGCTGTTTGTCTTTCAAGTGTGAAAATTTCACGATAAGTGGTCTGAATTTTTCTCCTTGGTACTTTCCAAGGCAATGTGCAGGCTCTATTTGAGCGTGCAAATGGTTTTCTGTATAAGAGTACTAGTAAATTTGAAATGAACTGATTACTTTTGCGAAGAGTATGGCATCGTTGATAGTTATATTTTCTGGTAACAGTTACAAAGAATTTTTTGTGAATTAATTTACTTTTGTGGCGGGCAATATTCTCGGTGATCCAGATATGTTTTCTTTAATCGAGCATTCGTAAACTGTTCATGAATTGATTACTTTTTGCAATGGAAAAGGCTTTCCGTGATTCAGCTATGTTATTTAGAAGGTATTACCTACAACTTTTTACCGAATTATTTTTGCAAGAGGCGATATTCTGAACACAGCAATCTATTTTTGAATGAGGTAAAAGTAAATATCTAATGAAAAATTATTACTGAAACCGACTACGTTCTCGATGACTAAGCCATGTTTTCTGTAATCGATTACGAGTACATTTAAAATAAAACTGCATACATTTTGCAATGGGCAGCCTTCTAGCAATCCAACCCTCTTTTTTAGAATCGATTGCAAGTAATTTTTAATGTATTGTTTACCTTTTCAAACGCCCAAAGATCTCATGACCCGTTAATATTTTTTTTGTTTTGATTACCAGTATTACTAGTTATTTTTCAATGAATGGACTATTCTTTGCATAGGGCAATGTTCTCGTTAACATAATTATGTTTCCTGTAAACGAATACCTTTAACTGCGTAATTAACTGATTCCTTTTTTTTGTTCAACAGGCAATGTCCTCTGTGATGAAATTATGTTTTCTGCACACAAAGGTATTTATTATTCATTGAATTCATTACTTTCAGCAACCGGTAACATTGTAGGTGATCCAGGCATGCTTTTTTTCTCACGGTTACTGAAATTTTCCAATAAATCTACGAGTTTTTGCCATGGGCAACGCACTCAATAATCCTGTTTTTGTTGTGTGTTTATATAACCAACTACTACTAATTTTGAACTGAATTGCATAATTTTTCAATGTGGAACGGTCTTCGTATAACGATTAATTTTTTTTCGGCGTTCAATATTTAGTAATTCTTCAGAAATTGATCAATTTTTAGAACCGGTGACGTTCCCTGTCATCCATTTATGATTTCTAAAATCAAAAATCGATTACGATTAATTTCGAATTCAACTAAATATTTTTCGGCACGGGCAACATTGTCGCTAATATATATACGTGTTCTGTGTTTTCGGTTGCTATAATTTTGCAACTGTCAACGAATTCCTTGATCCAGGTATTATTTTGCGTAATCGATTACTACTCCTTTTCAACTGGTAACAATATTTTTTTTTTCAAACATGGAACGTTGTTGGTATAGCAACTTTTTTTGACTAACCTATTACTGGTAGTCGAGCAATGAATTCATTCCTTTATGCGATGGGCCATATTATTAGTATTCCAAATTCGTTATCCGCAATAGATTATTTGTAATTCTGTTATGAAACGAATATTTGTGATAGCGGCAGAGTTCTGTCCTTGATGGAATTTTGTTTCGTGTTTGTAATGAATTGATTTCTTCTTGCAATCGGCAATATGCTCACAAATTAATTGCGAATAATGTTTCATGAATTCATTAACCTTTGCAACGGACAACTTTCTCGGCAAGACAATTATATTTTGTCAAATTCGTTATTTGTAATATTGCTCTCATTTTACCTCATCTTCTACTGTGAAACGTTATCCGTAATTCAATTATGCCTTTTCTTTATAATCCCAAGCAATTTTTCAGTCAATTGAGTATTTTTAATGTGCAAGCTTTTCTAGCCTAGCGGCGCTGATTTCGACGTGTCTGCATGAGTGACATGGAAGAGGAGGAGCGGAGCTGCTTAAGCAATCACGTGACGGACTACGCGACTCTCATCAGCCGCTGCCCGAACAGCTGCTCACTGCCTATGCAGTGCCTCGCTATGAACGAAGGAAGCCAGCCTGAGGCGACTCCTTCGAGAGTAGGTACTCGCAGACGTCGGGTCGAGTCGGATCATTTGGTCGAGATTACCAACCATGTGAGTGATTTAGCATTCGACAGGGATCGTAAACACGCTGAACGTGCTGCCGAAACCGAAGAAGAGCAGGACCTTCTAAAGCTAAGGAAAGGCGCATAACTGACGCCTGGGAAAGTGGAAAGACACCGCAGTAGCGTCTTAAGCTGCGTGGCTGTAGTAACAGATGCACGCTCCATGCATTGACATTGGCAACGTTGCGGCACAAACGCAGCACTGAGGTACGGCCGTCAGTGTTTATTGGCGTTGGAAATGAAAATGAATATAGGTTTTTGGGGAAAGCAAATGGCGCAGTATCTGTATCACATACCGGCGGACACCTGAACCACGCCGCAAGGGAACGGATAAAGGAGGGAGTGAAAGAGGCGCCGTAGTGGAAGGCTCCGTGATAATTTCGACTGACTGGGGATCTTTAGCGTGCACTGACATCGCACAGTACACGGGCGCCTTAGCGTTTCGCCTCCATCGAAACGCAGCCGCCGCGGTCGGGTTCGAACACGGGTACTCCGCATCAGTAGCAACGTTCTAGACTCCGATAATTTTGAGGAAAGCAAGAGACCAGTACTGGCTCCCTGGGTCAGTGGACGCCTCAGTCTTGCTTTGAAGTACGTGGCGGGGCTTAGAGACAGATGTGGGCTGCATGCGTTAGCGCTGACAACGTTGCGGCAGACAGCGGCACTGCACCAATAGGCCGCAGGGTTCATTGGGTGAGCAAACTTCTCGCGATATATCGTTAATTGCGACCTGCCTGGGTGAAAGTTGAAAATTAGTTTTTGAGGACAGAAAATGACGCAGTAACTGTCTTGCGTACCTCGGTGGACACCTGAACCGCACCGTAAGGAAAGGGATAAAGGCGGCGGTGAAAGAAGAAAGGAAGGAAGATGTGCCATAAAGGAGGTCTCCGGAATTATTTCAATCAACTGGGAATCTTTAACGCGCACTGACATCGTACTGTACGCGAGCGCCTTTAGCATTTTGTCTCCATCGAAACGCGGCCCCGCGATGGGGCTCGAACCATAGTGTTCCGTGCGCGGCTCGCATCATTGCCAATATGAGCAGAGGAACTTGTTTCAGGAAAAAAATACATGAAGGAAGACGTCTTACATACTCGCAGGAGCAACACAGGCCCTTATTTACGGATGCTGATGCTTCACGGGCCACTTGCGTTCTAGCGCACAACATTTGCGCGAGGAATGAAGCCCTGCAAAGTCTATATAGTGATCATGGCAATGATCGATTGCTTTCAAATAAAGTCCAATTGAAAATATACGAGTACAATGCCCACATGGCCGGTCATTTGACATGAAAAAGGATATTGTGAAGTGTGCAGGCGGACGTTTTGTTTCATGCTAGGTAATAACTTCGGCGTTTCGATCCGGCTACTGCAGGGTCGAGATCCACTATTGTGAGCCCTGGCACACACACAGCGCAGGCGATGCAAAGTACGGCACCCAGCTCATCACGGTCTCTGGGTGAAGGCAAAATGTCTGGTTTGTTAATAGAAAGAAAAAAGGCCAATTCTTAACAGTAGCGTATAAGGCCGATGAAGCAAGGTTGGCTAAGTTCTTTGGTACGGAGAAAAGTAGAGTAAACATGTAATTACGAACAAGTTGATGATGATAATGAGGAATTTTTATGGCGCAAGGGCATCTCAGGCCAAAAGGGTCGATTCACAAGGTTCTTTCTTCTACTCAAGGTGGGGTCAAAGAACCATATCCTAAGAATTTCACTCTTAGAAGCCGATCACCAGGCACGGGAAAGCTTGTAGCCATTGTACCACCGGTGGGTGCCCGGCTGCACTGGGGATCGAACACCTCACCTACGGCATTTCGATGCGGATGCTCAACCATAAGGCCACCACTGCGGTCTACGAACATGTTGAAGAGAATAGCATTTTAGAACGAAGATCTAAAGCCACTAGTTTATATTCTTGAGACAATGAGCTGAATATTTACGTATTTGTTGTCACTGTGTCTCAATCACTGCTCATAGATGGGATAAATTGTGCGCATTTGACCAATACGCCTCGAAAATCACGGTCCTGCACTATGCATTGTCTTAGCCAATTTGAGTCATTTCTTCATGCCGCTGAGTCTTCTAGTATGGTGACAGTGATTATGCAATCTCTGGTCTTTCTGGGTTTGGCGCACGCCGTGAGCTTTAGCTAAAAAATATCTGCAATGCCAAAGCGGGGAATCCTTAAAAGTCTAGAATTTCTGTGCGCAATCATGTCGTGGCAAACTTAGATGAGCAAAGCCAGTATGTCGAGGTGTCGCATTTTACTTCTTCAAAAACACAAGTATCTTTCGAATATTACAATATTTTCGTTAGCTATATGAGGGCTGTACTCCCCTACATAAAATGCCACAAAACAACCCGGTCTGAGTCATGGGGGTGACATACCTTTGAGTCATACATTAGGTTGTGGGCAGGAAGTAAAGGATACAAAAAGCTCCCTATTTTGAATAACAAATTCAGGCCGAATTTAGCCTGATTTTATATGCAAGGAAAGTCCCCACCAATAAATTTGTCCTGACTCAGTTATCCAGAGTGGCATTACCATATAAATGTGGGCCAAGTACCGAGAGAAAGTGAACGAAAAGTAGCGCGCGGAAAGTTTCCCATCGCAACTACCGCCTCTGACCGGGAATGCAACCTCAGCTGCATAGGTTGCATCTAAATGTGGAAAACTTGAAGCCCGACTATGCTAAAATCAGGAATGATATTCCATCCCAAATTCAGATCAACGAAAATGTCAAAGTATCTTCAGGGAGCCTTTTCTTGTATTTAAAAGATTGTTTCGACCTCTTTGAATCAGACTATCAAAAATTGTGTGAACAATGCATTCACAGGCACAGCTTAGGAAAAAAATACAATTTCTCCCTAGAAACTACATAGTGTTTTACATAAAACGCTTCATCCATACGATAAACATTGGTACGAGCGTTAAAAGAGCTGTAAGTGTCGTCGGTGATGAGAGTTAAGAAACTTCCAGTTTCGCATCCGGAGTTTAAGGCAGAATAGGGAGGGGGATGCCTGTCCTCATTTCAGGTCGAAAAGTAAGCCGGTGCAGCTCAGAAGTTATATGCGATCAACCTTGAAGAGATTACACGTTGCGAGCATCAAGCTGCGACCATATAGCTTGTGTGGGCTGTATATTCATGCATCCCCAAATATACTGATATTGGTACTCCTTAGAACAGCCGGCCATATTTCTTTCTGAAGTCATCATTTAAAAGCCGACGGCAGGAAATCTATTCTAGAAAATGTCAACAGTGTGAGCAATATGGCCATGCATAGGCCCACTTATCAGTACTTTGTCGCAGCAGCGTTAAACTGGAAAGAAATACGCCTTGCTTTGGGGGAGGGTGGAGGGGAATTGAACAAAATGCAATAGAAGAGCGCTCGTCTAAGGGTTGACAGAGTCTAACCCCTCCTTAGCCGCCACTACTCCTAAGCGTTTTACAGCGATAGCTGTTAGGCGCCCGTCCTCGGCTTGCGCGTCGGCGTCGGCGTAACCACCCACTGGTTGAATGTCATTAACGCACCGATCGGTCATTAACGCACTCACCTTACATCACGGTCAACCTGCGTCGCATAAGCCTACGGGTGGCTCTGTTTGTAACAGTCGCCTACCAGTACAGGGGTGCATTACTTGACCTCTACATGAGTGCGATATATCTTTTCCACTTCAAAACATCCCCAACTTAATTCCTAAACAGCTACCACAGAATATTGCGTTACGTAGTCGTAACCGTCCTGTGAGTCTTTTCTGTTGGGGTCACGCTGTGATGGTGTCAATCGGCTCTGTGTAATAAACCTACCATTGATCAGGTTGTCGTAAATGATCCTTCAGTTAAGCTAAGGCTTGAGTTATGATTAGAAGTGCATGTGAACTTTTTTTAATCAGTTCAAGGCTGCTTGCTTTCTGGCAATCAATATTCAATGCATGTTATGTCTGGAAAAGAAATTTGTACAAAAATTTAATCAGCATGCACGCCACGAATTCACAGGGAATTGGAAGCGTTAGATGACTGCTCAGTTCCAATTTTTTGGCAAGACGCAGGGCGTCTTTTAATACATTAGGCAAAATTCCAGCAACTCTACTAAAGACATTTGCTGAGAAGACAATAAAATGCAGCCTACCTTGCAGAAATGGCTGGCGATACAAGAAACAGGATAACTCTTTTTATTTTATTTTCACGCTCCGTGAATCCATGGACGCCGCTCCCCTCCATCGCTGCCATCAGTTTTCGACGCGCGCGGCGGCGCCTCAGATTTCACGCGTCAACCTGATCTCGCTTGGTTCAGTGCACCCAAATCTCATATCGAGACCAAAATAAGTAATGCGCACAGAAAGTGACCCCACCTTGTTTATGGAGGACTGAAGCAGAAAGGCAGCTGCAATCCGCCGTAAATAAACCGCAGATTTTATTTTTTTAGAGTTGGACCTTTTACAAGTTTTGCTTTTTTTTTTGCCGCGGTATATTGGAAATCGAATGTATTGGGACGCCTTTATTCTGAAGTCATCTCTTGTGGGTTCAAAACTGTCCGATACGCATTTTGTGCTGTTTTTTTGTTCTGTACAGAGAACGAGACGTTGCTGACGTGGTGAAATTGAGCGGACTACGCATTATAATCTTATTTAAAAAGACAGGTTTCGTGCATACTGACTATTGACGGAAATGATGCCCTAAAGCGAAACCCCACCGAACCAAGGCCACTACAACTTAGGAATCTATGCCATTCTTAGCTTTAAAAACAGCGCCGGGATAACTCGCAGAGCGAGCATTCAGAGCTTAGATGAATTCCCTCAAATGTTTCGGTCGCAGCGTCTCTATGCAAGCATCTATATATGTTTAAAACAAAAAGCAGAGCTTGCAATATAGGAGCATATTTCCTTGAAAGGAATCTGATCAAAGGTCCAGATCCCACTAGTACGTAGTATCTTGCTGTATGCTAGGCATTTTTACTCCCGCAAGATCCACACTTCTATAGGAGCGAGACATTTCGCGACACAGGGTGTAATTAAGACGTATTTGGCGTTTTTGTAATTAGCTGTGCAGTCTTACGGCCTACTTCCGCTTGCACGGCCTGAAAATTTCTACATAAATATGTTCATTTGATGCCTTTACACGCAAGATTATGTCTCATTACCCTAGTGTATAAATGGCTCAACAATTCCCTACGAAAGAAGCCACTGCTTCCTTGGAGTAATCATCGATTGTAATCTAACATGGAGCCCACATGTCTCGTACATGAAAAGCCGGCTGACATCGATCGTTCATGTTCTCTCCTTTCTCGGAGGGAAGTCGTGGGGAGCATCAGTGCAGTCGATGCTCCAGCTGTACATTGCATTATTCTTGGGACTCCTTCCGTACAGTATCCCTGGACTAGGAAACTTGAGGAAAACGAATATACGGTTTCTGCAAAATGTTCAGGCTCAAACTCTGCGGACGTGCCGAGGACTGCCAAAATGTGCGTCTACAGCCGCAACAGTATTCATCGCTCAGGAGAATCCAGTGACTGGCTATGTAACAACCGAAGCCTTGAGAGCGCATATTCGTCACCTCTCTCGAATTTACGCTCACCATCTTGCCAGTCTTCCTGCTAAACGGCCGCGTACATCCTTTGCGAAAATTATTGATGCCCATCGCAACTTTCTACCACACATATTTACACCAGCCTCTACGCCGTCTTCTCCATTATCGAGTCTTCACCATCCTCGTGTGCTTCTTTCTATACCGGACATCAAAAAGAAGGCTCAATTATCGTCGACAACACTAAAACAGACCACTCTAGAATATTTTCATGAGAAGCACGGACAAGGACTGCAGGTATACACCGATTTATTGGTGACCACTTCCAGTTGCTCGGGCTACGTGGTCATCCCCGTAAGGACTACAGTTAAAAAGTGAAACCATCCCACCAGACTTCATCGACTGGTGCAGACTGGTGTTATTAGTGTCGCCATTGAGCATATCAGAGAAGAAACACCCCAGCAATGATCTGTTTTTACTGAATAAACAGCAACCCTCAAAGCGTTACAATCTGCTCTTCGTCATGGGTCCCATGAACAAGTGGTCGCGGAAATCCGAGAGCTACACACAACCACCATCAATAAAGGGCACGATGTTGTCTTTCAATGGCTGCCCGCACAAAGCGGCATCGCAGGCAAACACCGCGGGGGCAAGGCTGCGTGTACTGTTCACGACGAGGGCGATTTTTTTGTCCATCGTCATCTCGAGTGCCTACACAGTGGGTAGGCTTCGAACGCTCACGCGGGAGATCACGCTTTCCTTGTAGAATTCCGCCCATTTTTCGAACCCGAGTCTATTATGCCTGGATCCTGACCTGAAGCAGCGCCTTCCATCCGACCTACCACGACGTGAGGCAGCTTTGCTGTGTCATCTGTGGCTTGGTGTCGCATTCACAAACGACTACTCTACTCTGATCGGCATGGCTGATAAACCTGAATTTGACATCTGCAGCCGCGATGGGACCATACCCCACAGTCTTCGTGAATTCCCAGCGTACATTTCTGAAAAACATTATCTACGCCCTGCGCTGGAACGCGTCGATTCACGCCCGCTAACGGAGTCCAAGATTTTTGGGCGCTGGCCGCGGCGATCATCGGCGGTGAGGGTTTGTCAGGCCCTTCTGCTGTTAAGAGTGTCGAGCCTGCACGAGAGGCTGTGACTTCGCCAAAGGATTTTTGCCCTCTGGTTTTTTTTATCACTCCATTTTCTTCCTCACCTTTGTATGCCCTCGTAACTTTTCCCCCGTGCAGGGTAGCAAACTCTTCCAAACTCGCCGCCTTTCATCCTTATCCTCCTAGATATACATTTATTTCCATCTCTTACTTATTTAGTGTACCTGAAGAAGCATGTACTGACCGGTTACGTTAGAAGTTGGATTTAAATGTGGGCGTTAACAAAAGCCGATTATCGATGGTCGTGGTCCGCTTCGATGTAGTATTTAAAAATGGTTGGTTCGGTTATCGCAGCAATTTGGGAGGGCACGTCGTTGCAGTCTTTCGAGGGAACAGTGTGTGTTGAACAGTGACTGTGTACCCACAATGAGGATAAGCGGCGTTGCGATGGCTCTCTCGGAAAAAGTTACGCACTAGTCTGAATAGGTCACTCCTCACGGGATATATGTGCAAAAATGCGTCATCAAGACAGAAGCGTGGTGTTTTACAGCGCAAGGCAAGGCTCAGGAAGATAAAGGCGTGATTTTAGAGCACCGATATTTCCGCTGTAACACTAGTTAGAAACGATATAACTTTCCGCGTGGTCTCGGACTCACTCCAGAAGATTGGCGAAGTTACGCAGGCTGGGTTCAAAACACCTTAACTATATTTAAAGGTCGATGACAAGAGAGTCCTTTTCGTTAGTGGCTTATTTAAAAAGGGCTTGGGGGATTAGAAAACCTAGTGCACGGAATAGAAATCCTAGTGCACAATCTGATGAATTTGAAATGTTTTCGCTATTGTGAGTCCAAGTGAAGCTGCTGGTAGTATCAATGCGAAGGTATTGAAAAGAGAGGGAGAGTGCTGCGCGGTGGTGATGTAAGTAATAAGTGGGAGTGGCCTACATGCGGTGACGGCGAAGAGTTTAGTGTCGCCTTCCTAACGTTATGTGATACAAGACATTCGTTACTCCGGGTTTGTATGGAGGCTGCGCCTTTTTGGGGAGCCTGTTAATAGAAAGTGGTGCTGATTCGATTGCATAGCACGCAATAATCAGCAAAATGTTGAATATCGAAAGTGACGTTCAGTGGCGCATCATTTTTATGTAGAGAATAAAAAGAAGTGGTCTCGGTACGATGCCCTCAGCAATGCCAGACAGCATTGGTTCGAGGCGCGATGGATGAGAGTCGACTGTAACAACTTGCTGGCGATAAGTTATGAAAGAATTGATCCAGTTGAGTGCATAGTGGTGTAAGTTGATGCAAGAAAGCTTGGATAAGAAATAGCTATCAGGGACGTTGTCAGTAGCTTTTTCGAAATAGAGAGAAAGAGCATCGATGTGAGTATTTAAGCGGCGGCTAATGCGCAATCGTGACGAAAGAGAGCAGATTGTGTCGCCCTAGATGGTACTTTTCGAAAGCGGTGATGGTTAAGATAGGAAAGGTTTTCACGCGTTATAAATGTCGCGTCGTGTAAATTGAGGATTATTCTCGGGCAGACACTTGTTATGGCAAAGTGGAAATTGTTATTTGGCCTCGAGTCCTCATCTTTTTTAATCACTGAAGCAATCTTTCCTATCCGCCCGTCAAACCAAAGTTATATTCTATCCGGGGGCATCTAAAATATTTTTCACCAAAGGCAACCAAAAATATGATGAGTAACTTTAAGCATTTTTGCGTTAAGATCTGCCAATTCCTGTCGACGTTGAATTTATTTGTTTGCCAGTTAAATTTGAGTGTCTAATAAAATAAACAAAATTCAAATTCATTTGCGACAGATCCCAACGGAGAGAGTCTGGAAGGTTATTGGCAGGTACATAAGTTAATTAAGCAATAAATGGGAAACTCAGCAAGCTTGCAATGTCACACTGTAAGGTAACAGAATCGCTGCTTTTGGATAATGAAACTACATTACAGTTTTAGAGGAAAATGTCCTCCCGAAAACGCTTAAAATCTTTGCGACCGCAAGGAGGCTAAGGAGATGCCCCCATAGTAATTTGTTTGTTACTCTAATTTCTTCAATTATGTAGCTTTTCATATATTACTGGTATATGGGTCTTCTGGCACAACAAAACGACCATTTTTATCATTGTTAGAACGCTTTATGTTTGTATTGTATTGATGTTACTGTGAGCGCTGCTCTTATAGTTTGTATGGCAATATGATTTTGTGTGGCATGTCAGAGTTTAAAGCAATAGATTGGCTTCGTCGGTGCGCAGGTGTTACTGGAGGCAAAATGTTCAAAGAAAACCCTTAACTCGCCGCTTCGCGCTACAGTAGCCTCCTTTATTGCACAAAGTGAGCTGCTATTTAGCTTATAAGCCTTCAAACACGTTGATAGAGGTGGACCCTTGTATTCACTCTTATTTGTAGGCATCCGGGATGGATGGATGGACAGTGGTTTTCACAAAAAATTGCACTCGATGGAGAGGATATATAGTTCTTTATACGTGTCGTTGTACGTGTCGATAGGCAGTTATGAAGAAGCTGCCCTATGGAAATTAGCACCGGTGAGGGGTCGATAGACAGTGCCAGTGAGCACACGTGAAAAGTGCCTGTTAAAGTGGACCCAAAATATTTCGAGTGGTGCCGGTTAAAAGAAAACAGTGGTAAACAACGAGCGAGCAGCTGCAAAAACGACACCGCATCATGTGTCGACGGGACTGTGTTTTTGAAAGGTATCAAAATTATAAATATCGTGGAGTATTCCGCAGTCGAACGAAACTTTACACCACGCCTCGGATAGAAGAACTAAATCATTTTTTGGAGTTATACTCCGGCTGTTAGAGTACATGAACGAGAAACGTACACTATGTTACCCCACTTTATTTGTTGTATACGTGTCGCTAGCTACCGAATAATTTAAATTGCCTGCAAGTGTTATAGCCAAATACGAAATAATTCAGCTTGAATTTAAGGCTGCGTGCCTTTCCGATCTCGATGATCTATCTTTGGGTGAGCAGCGTGCTCACAGAGTAGTCTCGAATGGCACTGTAATTGCCAGCTTTTTGGTAGATTATGTACGAGTTTCCTATACTTGAAAGGAAAGAATCGAGCAATCATTGGCCTGAACTTTATTCCCATCCACTGATTTCGCCACTACATGTCTGGCCTGTGGGCAACCTGGCTTTTAAGTGGCAGTTGGACCACCTAGGTCACGTGACATTGTGACTTCATCACAGCATGCCCAAAGGATTGTTACAAACTGCCCACAGTGAGAGGTGAGAGTTCAATTATTGGTTGGCGGCAAGAGGTTGCTCGTGGAAAACAACCTGAGTCTCAGAAGCTCTACTGCTGGCAACACCCTGCATCGCAGGACACTGCACAATTGCGCCAGGAGCGCTATGCCCCTCTGAACCACCTCTGAATAGACAGTAGAAAATGACCGATTTGGGATATATGGGCATTAACCCATGCGTCAGAGTATTACAGCGAAGCTTAGGCGTTACTCTCCAATTCTGCCGCTCTGGCGTAGAACCTATGCCTAGAACTAAGGCCCCCGCTCACTGACTTTGCCGATCATTGTCTGAAGCCTTTTCGGCCTGTAAACCGAGCGTAGAACGAAAACCGAAGCGGAGGTGAAAACAGAAGTGTTCGCGCACCTAATTCGTATTCGACTCAACAAGGCTAAGTCGTCTACCAATTTGTTATATATATTAGCTGTATGTGCACTCGCTGTGGTTCGCGATTTCAGACCGACATCATGGTGACTTTGAATCTTTATGGCTCAAGAGCAGCTATGGCCAAAAAGCGCCATGGCATAAGGTATTTTTCTATTACTCAAGGTGGGCTCAAAGACCCATTTCCCAAATTCTTCACTCCCCATAAGCCGAGCACCAGGCCAAGGGAAGCTTGTACACATAGTATATGTACACATGTGCGTAATAAATCACAAGTTGAAAGCTTGTACGCATTGTGTCACCGGTGGGTACCCGGCGGCACTGGGGATCGAACCTCACACTTCCCGCAAGCGAGGTGGATGCTCAACCACTTCGCACAAGAAACCATCATCACACAAGAAAATACAAGTCGGGCCGCATTTATTTTTTCCAGGCATTCACGTCAGAGCTCTACGCAGCAGATAGCTTCCATGTTTCATTACACTCATTATACCAATCAGAGGCGTAGCAAATAACGATGCCCAGAATGTTACGTATAAACTTCAAATTAATTTTCTGTAGTAGCTACTGATCCTTAGACTCAATGAAAGAAAATATGTGTTTCTGAAAGTTTCCCTTTTGGCAAACAGAAGAAGAGATATGGCAAAGATACAACGTGTAGGTTGTGATGGAACTCACTAAAAATGGCACTGATTTGAACATTTGTCCATGGACAAGTTACTCGAACAGGTTTCCTAGTGTGCTGTTGAATAAAACACAGCAACCCTTCCTGAGTGCCTGCCACTACAAGGAAGATAAAATGAAGACACATTAAGACCAAAGGTGCTGTTTTCTATCGGTGCCAGGAAGTCGCACCTATAGAGGTGCCTTAAAAATAAAATGCAGCAAACGTGCATCGAAAAACTTGTATCACAGCGCTCTATATCAGCGGTTGCGCATGCATACAGCTTCTGCGCATGTGGCACATCCGTCTCACTACTGCTAAACTTTTGTTGTTCGCCTTATCACCACGCCGGATGAAGAAGCGCAGTTTTTGCATCATGGAAGCGTGCCCTGTTTTTCTTTTCGGGTACTGCACCTCGATTGTCGTCGCATCTTGCTCCTTCAAAAGACGGTAGCAAGAAAAGTGGCAGCATAGAAAGAAGGTGAGCTTTTTAAAGGTCGATTTTTAAACATCGATTTTTCTTTTATCTCTGCTCTAGAGCTGATGGTGGCGAGATTTTTCAAATTTATCGAATGTTTTTCATTGATATTTTTTCGTGCTAACAGCAGACGCAGCATACCACAGCATTGTGGTATGCAGTTTGCGAAACCGTCAAGACTGTGAATGTCAGCTTTATTCATCATTTAATATGGAGTGTTTAGTTGCGGGCAAATAGGCGGCTCAATGATATTCTACTCTATGAGATTAACTATAAAAGCAGGCCTATAATAGAAATAGTTTTCTCGCTGAGTTCCTTTTAACTATCGTGAAAAACTACAGTACCGAAAACTTTCGCTGAACACCACTTATTGTGTAGAAAACCGCATTGAAGGCTAATCAGATTAAAAGGAGTGGGGCACTAAAGGCAGTTAAGTTTACAATGCCCAAACATTTTTGAAGCGATAACTCTAAAAGCCTCATCGTGGAAAAACACGGCACGGTTAGTCAACACATTTGCTGATTGGGCGAGCCAACGATGATTTAATGGGGTCACGTTACATCGCCGAACGCTGATTGGTCGTCGGGGTGTTTGACACTACGGGAGCACGCGACATGGCTGAATTTGCGGTAGCGCTGTTTACTTGACGAGGTCTAACGCGCTGGCGGGCTGGACGGTGGTTAGCAACTGTGCTTGGTTGTGTGCCGACGCGTCTGGATAGCTCTGCATATCAGGCGGGGTTGGAGCTAAAATAAACGCCTGCTGTGTCTGCCGTAGGGGAAAATCTGCACAAGCGGAAATAGGCCACCATGGATGTATGTTGCTTTAGACATAGCACTGCCGGCTGCACAGGCTGAGAGCGAGCAGCATAGAAGAACGAGCGGATCAAACTTCCGACTTGAAAGCTGTTGCATTCTCAGCACGTAATGCAATTCGATGTCCTCCAAATTCTCCTGCTTCCTGCTTAACTGACATCACAAAGATGGACACTCCGTCTAGCACTACTGCTCGGAATCGTAGATTCTTCGTGTGCCCATCTAGCAACGAAAATAGGCTCAACGCGTCTCCCTGTCGAACTCAGTTGCTAGTCTTCTTTTAAATGCAAACGTTTTACCCGCACACGAGTTCTCATAATGCTTCTCGCACCTCACTTGAAAAACATTGTCTGTGCTCCTTCCAGACGTAAATGCAGATGATGACGGCATGCTCTAGCTCATGCATGCGAGAAAGTATTTTCTTAAATTATATTTTATTTATAATCTTAATCGGCCTGACTAAGCACACTGCAGGCCAAAACCCTCTCCCTGACAACTTCAGTTAACCCTGTCCTCTGCCAGCTGAGGGCACAGTATCAGCGCAAACTTCTTAATCTCATCATCCCAGCTAAGTTTCTGCCACACCTAGCTATGCTTCCCTTCACTTAGAAGAGAGTCGCTTACCTTCAAGGATCATTAGTTATCTTGCCTTCGCATTACGTGAGCTGCACAAGCCTATTTCTTCTTCTTGATTTCAACTAGGATGTAATTAACCTGTGTAGATTGTCATTAACCTGCCAAGTATTGCCTGCTGACTGCCAGCTCACATAAATACCCTGCCGCCTCTCGAGGTCTCACCACGTGACACCCCGTCGATTAATCAGCTAATTTTATGACAGACGACGCCGGACGCCACTGGTCTTTTTTTCTTTTCTTAGGCCTTTAATGGTATGGTACTATTTATGGTATTTAGTAATATTTGTGCAATTATCGTCAAAGAAAAGGGACGCTCAAAACAACCTTTCCATTCAGAAAAAAATTACTGAATTAGAAAATAAATCACTTTAGAACACTGTGGGATGGCAAATAGATATTGACACAGTTCTCGTAGTGTAGAGTCTAATCACGTCACGTCGTATGCTCGTATGAGCCATTATGTGAAGGTCCTTACATTGCTGCTGGCTCAGGAACACCTGAAACAGACAATTCAGTGAAAACTCCACTGGGTGCTAACTGATGCTGCGCTCTTTGTGTACCATATAGTTCTTCACACATTCTCATGAAACCGTGCAGAAGGCCGTAATTCTCATTTTGGAGTGCCTTCCGAAGCCAATGAATAACGCAGCCTATCGTATAGAGATTGCAGCATTTTCGGGCTTGCTATGGAGGCCGCAAGTAGCAGCATGTTCAGCATGGACGATCAGGAGTAATAAGCAGTGCACGCATCACTCAAAATTCTACCGATTATTTCTTCTCTTCAGGAAGCACTAGCGTGTATGCGCTGAAAGCACAAGGTACTTTCATACCAAGCAATTCTGAATAAAAGCATTTTTGTGCGGCAAACTGTATATGAACGCAATTTTTTCGTATAGCGTAAGATTTCACTATAACAATCTATATATACTCAGATCACCCGATGGAAGTTTTGCATTTTTTTCTATTCATGTTTTCGCTATCGTCACAAGCGTTTGCCATTGGTTTTCTATGGCAGTCTTAGCTGTTCGATGCGATCGAGGGAAACATTTTAAAGTGAAGATTTTGCTACATGTCAGAATAATGGATCAGTGCCTTCATTATTTCCATAACAGTGCCTTACAAGTTTGCAATTTTCAGAATTTTGGCCCGAAAAAGCTGGACTCTGTTCAAAATTTCCTCTATTCGTACTCGGTTGCCACGTGTTCCGTCTGTCTTGTCGCACTGCTTCCTTTGCAATCACATTAATAATCACCGACTTACAACACCCTTTACTTTGCTCAGTCGGCACAAAAATGGGCCTAACGGCCGAATTTTTGGCTCGCTTGCTGTGCGATGTTGGTCACGAAAAAAACAACCAAGGGTCGACAACAAAAGCTACACTATGAACTCATTCGTTTCTCACAACCGTAGTAATGCTAACAGAATGCTTTTGACGGCGATAAACCGCTGAAATGCACAGTATATGTCGAAAGCATTGGAGATCTTCCCAGTCTAGAGCTACATCGACACCCGTGGGTGGTTCGCACTCAGCGTTCAGATTCGTTCCGCCACAAGAAAACACTAAGCTTTTGTGTATTTAGCTCCTCCCTAGAAGCACAGGTAACTGGCCCAATATTGGAATCGCATTGGCAAAGAATCATATTGGCAAAGAACAAAGAACCAGTATGACACCATCCTGTTGCTGTATTGGGCCGATTACCTGTGCTGCTTGGGCTGTTGCTTGGTCCTAACTGTAACAGCTTGAGTCAGAGCGATGCTAATTCTTTAAAGGACGGAGAAAGTAATAGCAATAAACACCTCCGCAAAAGAGTAGCGGGAGGGGTAAAATCACAGTGTCAGGAACTGAAATTTTGAGTCAGCAAATTTGCGAGAGCTGTGAACGCTGAAGGAGGAATGGTGACAGATTGAGGTCGCGTAATTGTCTGGTCTGTTCAGTTTTTTTTTCTTTAGTCCATCAGCGCGCTCGTTTTAAATGTTTGCATTGCAATTACGGCGTTTGTCCCGTGCCCACCCTGTATTTCCCTTCTGCAGGGCTTTTATTCGTTTTTTCATCTTTATTTGCAACAAATTCTGAGAAAGTCCTTTCCTTTAGAGACAGGCATGCAAGCAGCAGAAATGACAAATGATTCCACGCGTTCCTAGGGAGAGGTGGCGCCTCTTCCCTGTGCTTTAAGCAAATAATTCAAGAAACCACGAAGGCGTCATTTCTGCAGATACTTTTATGTAGTCTAACGAAAGACAGCATAACAAGCTGGCCAGGTCTCTAAAAAAGACATTCATGCTGTGGACCAAACAAATTTTTGAGCGCACACTTTTTCAAAGGAGCAAACAGAAAGATGGTCACAACAAAGCAGCTTGAAATTCCCTGAAGGGCGGTAGTAGCCACGAATATTATTTTACTCTATGTACTAGAGAAGGCCATTTACTAAGTCACTGTGTAACAAAATCAAAAAGTGAGAGGAACATTTTTATTATGACCAATGTAGAAAGAAAGGTGAAAAGAAGTTTGTGCTCTAGTGGGCCTCTTAAGAGGGTAACGTTACACGCCAGGCTTTTTTTTTTAATTTTTTGCGTTTGCTTACCTTTCACACGTTTCCGAATCGAAGATCACAAACCAACCACTTTTTCAGGCAGCCACAACTCCACATTTCCCGCTGTAAGCTTGCGCAAAATGATAGCAGTGCTTTAGTTTTCATGGCGATGCACCTGACCAGCTCGAGCTTCACATCTAGTACTAGCCTTGTGCCCTTCCTCCGGTTAGAGAGAAAATGACACTGAACCAAGCAAAAAAAAAAGCATTGAATGAACCATGATACTATCGGAGCAGTCAGGTACAATATACAGACATTTATTGATTTATTATTTTTTGAAATAAGGCGGTTGATTTGGATGCAGCTATTGCAGTAATGCAGCTATTGGTACGAAAAACTGGATATTGGACGAATAGTGAGTGGACATTGAACGCTGGCAAGAAGAAAGCCACAGAATGAAAATGTTAATTAGGCCCTGGACAACACTTAAACATTTACACCCGTCGGAAAAGTTGCGGCGGTGCAGAAGTTGGTGGCGAATGGTAAAATGCGACGATTGTGGATGCTGAAAAGTTCAATGGTCGGAAAAGAAAGCGATGATTGACGTTATCCATAGATCGTTCCGCTGCTTCTACATCATGTCGTTGACGGTAAGAGTGTAGAAAATGGCATTGGTTCCGGAACGAATAGGAGAAGCATCAGCAAGCAGCAAGAGAGAGCTTCGGCATTAACATGTTTACTCCCTTACCTGTCGATAACATCGACTATTTTTGGAGGCCGCCTTGCCCATCGAGCAAAGCGGTCAGACCACCACCACTCGTGATGGTCTGTCACAACATCGAATCACTAACCATACGAGAAGGGGTGGGATTTGAGAAGCAGTGAGAAGATGGCCAGATATTCATTTTCTTTTACTGCGTTATTAGTCAGACCGCAATTTTTATTCTAATTAAAAGTTAGTCTAGTAAAGCTTCTGCTCGCATGCCCCAGCACGTATTCATAACACCACACATTACTATCAGCCAGCATAGCACCAAATCTAGCTCCATTCACATACGCCTGTACATGGGGCAAAATTAAGCAGAATTTGCGCAGAGGTTACAAGCCCACGCAAAGGACGCAGAGATAGAAGGAAAGTTTCGACGACGCGATGAAAGTAGGAGCTGAGTTTACAAACTGCTATTGCTTCGCTGTCGTTGCTTCATGAAATCAGCCACGGCACCCAATTTAGAGGATCAGGAAAAACGCCATCTCTTGAAACTAAATGGCTGCCAATTGTCAGGCGGCAAAACAGCAACACTTTAAATTAAGCAAAAAGCCGGCATCGGAGAAAAACAGTCAGTAGGGTGGCCAGGCGAGTAAGAAGCGTCATTAAATTAGAAGAATCTATAGCATGCAGTGCATCATTTAGGCAGCATAGGCAAGTTCTGCTGTTCAGACCCCATAAAAGGTTTTCCACCGCTCGTTGAAATATCGGGGGCCCGTTACAGAAGCCGAATGCCATAACCTAAAATTCATATAAACCATCAGGAGTGTCAACGATAACCTAAGAACGTTCATTATTGGTGGGGAGAATTGGCATGTATCCAGAGTGCAAATCCAAGGAATAAAAAAAATCGGTGCCGTAGTGACAGTAAAGGGCATCGTCAGTCAGTTAAGCCCCGTACCCGTCTTTTGCGCTGCTACCCGCCAGAATATATTATCAAGTCACCCATTTAGCAATTGTACGGAGCTTCGATCCTAGTACTTCGAGCTCTGCTAGTTTTCCTAACGCTAATCTGGATAACCCGGCCCTCTTGGCTTCGTTCACTGCTGTTCATGTGAGCGAAGCTCGTGTTCTATCTTGCTATGCACGACAAGGCTTGTGTCCTCCTGATCTTCAGTTGAAGTGCGGGCTTCTGCAGACATCGAAGGGCCATTCTCGCGGAATGCGCAATGTACTGTCATCGAAAGGGGGGCACTAGGGCCCCATTTTCAAAGTGCGCCTGCGAGTGCAGCGTAGCACTTGTGCTGTGTTCCTCCCACTTTGGTCCCCGTCTGCTGCGCTTCTACCCTCAAGAAACTATATGCAGGTTACGGAACATCAAAAACGCTCGAAAGAATGTTGGAAGCTAAAGCGAACAAAAAATTAAAATCCATGGGCGGGAATTTAATGTTAGCAGTGTGCTAGAGGGACGTCTGTGTCGTTAACGGTTTAGACAAGATAATAGCAGCGCCATTCTGCATGGACTTGTACCATAGCCGAAATAACCATGATGCTAATAGCAGAAGTTTCAGAAAAGCGGATACGAATATTCTGTGGATTATTGACGAGTAAGTATAAAAACCCAAGAGAAGAAAATCAGTTATCTGCGCATTGGTCGCATTAGTTACCTGCACATTGTCTGCACATCGCTCTAGAAACAGTGTTCTACTTTGTTTGAGCGATTTCTTGGGCCCTGAAGCATACCAGAAGCATATATGGCGGACCACTGCGTTTCATTAGTCCATAAAAAAAGCGGATATTAAGCAACTACCAAATACAATCTAGACGGTGCTTTTCTTTTTGTTGTTTAGAAGTAATTTCTTATCATAACTGCTCATTGAATAAGAGCCATATAGTCACCACTGTGGCTGAGTGGTTATGGTGATACGCTGCTGACTCGAAAGACGTGGGTTCGGTCCTGACTGTGGCTGTCACATTTCGATGGAGGCCAAATGTTCGACACCTGTGTAGTGTGCGAAGTCGGTGCAAGTTATCGAACCCCAGGTGGTCGAAATTATCTGGAGTCCATTACTACAGCTTAGCCTGACAATGGACCGACCGACGGACCGATCCAACGGACCGAACCAACGGACGGACCGAAAAAGTAAGCGGAACATGTGGCTCGAAATATTGATATGAGACTGCGATATTAAAAACACTGCCTAGATAGGGCTGATGATAGTGGTGCTAGTGGTGCTGTTGATGACGATGATGACCTTTGCCTCGAGCATGACTCACATTTAGTTTCTCATAAATCTATACCAAGCACAGCCTGAAGTCATAAATGTGATGAATCCACTCCGCAGGAAGCCATTCAAGTGTTACTGTCAACTGCGTTGGCGTCTTTAAATTTGGGGACTGGCGTAAACGAACCATACTTGAAATTCGGAGTCATGGAGCAGACATGCACATTCTTCCAGGTGTTCCAATGACACTCCAACCGACATGAACTGATACTTAGTTTTGACTGTTTTGTGTTTACAGGGTCAATCATACTTTTCCCAGAACAAGATAATGCATTTGTTTACTTCTCTGTATATTTGCGTGAGGAGTCCGCACTTAGGTTGCTGAATTGCACTTTTGTTTCTGAATTGCTTTGGAATGTACTGAAAGGAATCATATTTTGGATTAAAATGAATCGAGCAAAAAGAAAGGCATGGATTGCTTGAGACTACATTACGCAGTCGCATCGGTGCACAAGAAAATCCAGGCAGGTCTGCTAGCGGCAGTGAGAAAAATCGACGAGATGCAACTGCTGGACACGCAGGGACGACTGAATCGAAGCGTGGAGAAAACAAGACAAAGAGCATATAACAAAATGTAAGCGCGCAAGCCACTGTTCGCGAACGGAAGATACTGTATATGTGCAGCCAGTGCTTTGTATGCCGAATCTGGAGAAAAAAGGATGTTCCCTGCGAAGTAAAGAAAATACTATTCCGCCGAGGAATGTGATCAGGACTCAGAGCAGTAAAACTTGTCGTGAGACAAAGAAATATAGCAGGCAGCTTCTAAATTGGAACACCGAAAGACTACTTGTTTCCTTGCCTAAATACATTTTCTTTATTCCATATTTGAAGCCTCAAGTGGTACATAAGCCTCACGCAGGCTGTCTTTTGGCCAGTAAAGTCTAGCTGCGAATCTTGAACTCTCGGCGCCCTACCTGCTTGCAGAACAGAGCAAGCACAGGGAAAGAAAACTGCATACTTCTGGAAAACCCGCGAGGAACAAAGGTGGTCTGGCTCCAGTCGAACTGCATGAGTCTGTGCAGTAAGCTGTAAACCGAACAAAAATAAGCGTCAGTGCACAGCCCCTGTGCGCCCTATTTGCGTCGACGTGAATCTACGCAGACTTGTACGCTTCGTGCAGCATGGCCACCTACAGTTGCGGCCTCCTACAGCAGCAAGCGACAACCCGGTTCCAGTCAGCAAAGTGATGTCCTGGACTGCCAACACGCTTTCCGGTCCGGCCACTGCAGTCCTGTGTCGATCACCCTTTTCCGAAAATGGTGGCCAATCGATATTGCGCTCGATTCGCTTGTCAACCTTCTGGGGTCGCGTTCCGGGTTACCGCTGGTTTTCTTGCGAGTGGCCTGGCTCTTCCTTTTCGCCACAACGCACTGGAATAATTGTAACGGCCAACCGGTTCAGCTAATTAATGCCACTGTACAGACGGAAGAGGCAGTTTATCGTACCCTTCTTGCGTGGCAACGAATTTATTTTGGTTTGGTGCCCCAGCGTGCGTCGAGTTTGCACTCCAGCCTACATTGTGCATCTGTTAGTGTGCTCTGGTGCATCAGGTGTATCGAAGATTGTCGATGGCATTTCAGAGATAAAATCTTAGTGGGTCTTCACATTCCCTGGCAGATCCTTGAGGATAGGCATGCTGCCATCGGTTTCCAAATAGGTGATCACCTGGTGACTTTTAATTTTATGTAAACAGTTTAATCCGGTGTTGGGAAAAAATATTTCATTTTTGTACCAAATTATCTCAGAAAAAGGTAAGATTTCTGTAGCGAAAGCGCGTCAACACAATCTGGAGACTCCATGCAGTCGATATTCAAGAAAAATTTTTTTTCAAGCCTAGTTGATGCTCCATTCTTTAGATTAAAGAATTAGCGAAGCATAAAAAAGGCTACAGCCGAGACAGTCTCACATTGTCTCATGTGTAAAAGTGTTTAAAGCGCGCTGCCGATTTAACCAAACAAATTAGAAAATCAGCATGAACAATAATTTTGTAATGCTGTCATCAGTGTTCCTTTAAGTGAAGTATAGGTTTCCGACCCAAGACTGTGCACTGGAGTAATGTTTCTCCGAACTCATCTTTGAGCAAGTGTTGTTCATGAATGGTCGTCAGTGCACCTAGATTCAGGTAAATTTTCCGAAAAAAAACTGTGGCAGCATGTTCGGATGTGAGCTATCAAGGTGTGCCTTAATGATGAAGCACTTGTTCACATCAGGCAAGTCAGAAATGGCTTCTCGCTTCTGTAATGCTGTCATCAGTGTTCCTTTAAGTGAAGTATAGGTTTCCGACCCAAGACTGTGCACTGGGGTCATGTTTCTTCGAACTCATCTTTGAGCAAGTGTTGTTCACGAATGGTCGTCAGTGCACCTAGATTCAGGTAAATTTTCCGAAAAAAAAAACAACTGTGGCAGCATGTTCGGAAGTGAGCTATCAAGGTGTGCCTTAACGATGAAGCACTTGTTTACATCAGGCAAGTCAGAAATGGCTTCTAGCTTCTTAAGGCAAACAGCACGATACATCTATTAAATTAACGTGATAGCGCTAAAGGCCCCGTTCTCCCGAAAATTCGATTTGGGCGTTGTCGGCGCCGGACACCAGGAGGCGATTGGGCCGCCTAGGTCACGGGACCTTGCAGAGTCATCACAAACTGCCTACATGACAGGTGGCAGTTAAAGTAACCACTGATCACTTGATAAGAGCAGCCTGTGCCGCACAAGGCCCACTGCTAGGAGTAGCTGCCATAGCAGGGCAGTGGCGCATCCCTAAACCGCTTCACCACTGCGCCAGGAGGAATAAAGGGATTTCAGATATGTGTGACCGAAAAGTAGAGAATGACCTTCTGCATATATGGGAATTAAAACATTACGCTATCGCATCATAACCTTAATGCAGAGCTTAAGTGCCTCCTCTTGTTTTGTTACTGTTCATTGTTTGAAAACATATGCTTCTTTTAACGTAATCAGCGAGCCGTTCCATCATTCTTCGTTGAGGACGAAAGCTTTCCCTAGCCCTCTACACGACCAGGTATTGCTGAACGGCATGTTGTCACCTTAAGCCATTTATTCACCCATTTCTCTACTAAGTATAACATGCAACGGAATGTTCTAGCTAGTCTGAAAATACAGAGGAGTCGAAGGCGGCGTCCATTTTCTTCCTCTCAACGGCCGAGTGCGTCAGCAATTCAATAATTCCAGTACGTTCTGGGCCAGGGAGCACTGCAGAAGAGTGGGTGACATATAAAACTGGCAGAGAAAGTAGAGAAATATGCTAAAAAACGAGATTCCCTATGATATGATTTTGTACGGCAAGTGTTAATACAAATACCTTGCAAAATGCATATATCAAAGAACAGTTAAATATAGCAGGATATAATGTGAGGTATAAAGGCTAATTTCTGAAACTTACAGAGAAAAAATCGGCCTCATTAAACAATTGACGCTAGCGGAAAACAGCGCTCTGTGACAAGCATTGCCTGAGAAACCACCAGCAGGAAAAATGACAAACTTGCACAAGACTGTGTTGCATAGGCGAGTAAACTGAGCGCAGAAGGCAAAATAATTGCGCGTCGCACATGCAGAGTGGTAAGGCCGCTCGGCTGCTGAGGCGGGGGAGATGAGTTGAATCTCGGCCGCAGCGCACGCGTTGCGAGGGATGCGAAGCAGAAAAGGCGCGCTTGTGCTAGGCGATGTCAGGGCACAATAAACAACTCGCAAGCGGTGTACACTGATCCGGAGCTGCCCACTCCGGCGTCCCTCATAGGCCATGTGCCGCTTCGGAGCGTTACGTTATGCACTATTTAACAAATATTTCTAAGCCTTTACGCGCCAGACAGGCGGCTAATTAGCAGAGATTTAGGCCCACAGTGATAAATTGTTAATAAGACATGCTGCAAAAGGTCACCCCAACTTGCAGATGTACTGCGAAGAACGTGACATGACGCTGCTGAATTCTATACGGCAATAACCGATGCCAACTGAAATGCAACGTGTTGACATTAATAATCTGTTGGTGAGGTGTAGTTGGCATGATGGGTTTTCTGAAAGAGGGAAACGCGGGAAACTTTTCTACTTTGCGACGGCAGCGGTAATGATAACTTTGTTTTAGTAATGATTACGCTAGAGTGGAGACACTGATTACAAGGGATAAATTGAGCCATCCTGTTTTTTTTCCTCTGAGAAGATAGATGAGCATCTTAGAGCATAGATATGCGTCACTGGGCTAGGGGGGCGATACAGGTGCTACATACTCCTGTTTAGTCCATTTAGTACAAAATTTTAATGAAGAAACAGCGTTATAGGGCTAGAAGAAAGTAAAATATTGTGCCATATATAGTGCCAGGATGCGATTATAGTTATTGAATGCATGATTCAGCAGGAATCCTAAACCGTTTTCGACAACTCGAGGTACATGACACGAATGAATGATTATGCATTGATTTGCAGAAGTACGGCTGGAGCTCTTGCGAGAGAGGTCCTTAGTTGAGGACCCAAGGGGCTTCTGCTGACTTCTTGGCAATGGTGAGCTACGACTCCTGGCCTGCCAGCGGAGACGATCGCTAGGTGCACCTCGTACCCCGCCTCAGCCAGCTTAAGGTGGTTGGTTGCGCGTTGCCATTTCCATGGCGTATGGGTGAAAGTATGGTGTCGCCGCAGCAAGGACATGCATCTGCATATAGTGTTTGGTGAAGGCGATCGAGGAGGGTATGTGAGTGCCTGAACTCGCCGGAGAAGGTAAGAGCTTTCCGGGGTAAGGTGTTTGTAAAACGAGCGCTATAGGCGCCTTGTTGGCACGCATGGATTCTAGGCGTATGGACGTGGCATTAACGTAGTGGGTAGATAGGGGGTATAGCTAATTGTGAGGAGACCCCGCTTGGTGAGTGTAATATCTAGCTAGGGTATCAACATTTATGTTTCCAGCCCGGCCCTCGCGGCCGGGGAACCAACTGATGACACGGTCTTGTTGGACAGTATGCCTCAAGGTGCGGAAAGCTTGCCTTGGAATGTGACCGCTTCTTTATGCTCGACAGGTGACCTGTGAGGTAAAGATATGTGAGCTCTGAGTCATAAAATAAATGGAGAGAGCTATAGCGATTGCTTCAGCGGCGGTGGGGTGTAGTGCCTGGTAGAAAGCGGCCAAGCATAGAGTGTTGATGCAGACTACTGCTATGCAGGCGTAAGTTTACTGGTGGGCATAGGATGCAATATCCACATAGATGGCGGTGGTGTTCTGGCCATGCAGCTTGCGAAGGTGTCGAAGGTGGTCTGGTCTTCGGTCCATTTGAAGTCCGTTGTAAATTTCAAGATGAGTGGGGTCAAGGTGGGTATCGGTGTGAATGATGGTGTGGAGTATGGCCGTAGCAGAGGGGTCTGGTGGGCTATAGGGGTCACTAATGTGTCGGAGAATGGCTCTGCCTGCTGAGGTGATGACTACACGAGTGCTCTAAATAGTGAGGACCGCGTCATGAAGTTCTTCAAAGGTGCTATGAGTGGTGCCCAGGGCAAGCAGGCGGGCCGTAGTCGTGCACATTGTAGAGCAGTTTTGTAACGAGATCTGATCACGGTGTCGCCCTGATTCATGTCAGTGCGTGTGAGTTGGTGGTATTGGGGGCCTATATTAGGTGCTGCTCTTGGCGATCGGCAATCGCTGTGACCAAACGAGTGACGTCTTACTCATGCGTGCATTTGAGCAGTCCTGCTTGCAACAAATCATGCGGGAAATATTAAGAATGGATGTGTCAATTTCAGTGATGGTGTCCATGGGTTTGCTCACATACACAATGATAAAATTATTAAATGAAATGCTTCGAGATAAACAGCCCGTTCTTAGCAAACAAAGATTCCTGCTTTCGAAAAAAGCCAGTAACGGGGCTGTACAACGAAAAAGAAAAGACGCAAAATAACGATACGTGCCGGAGTGGCAAAATAGCTTGCCTAAAACAAGGAAAAAAAGTCTAAGGTGTAAAATGAAGCCGTGTTAAATAAGCCATACAATACAAGTTTTTTGGATTGCTTCGCTGCTAGTAAAGGATCAGCTAATTTTAGCCAAATTGGTGGTTTTGTTTTTGAAACACTATTTTTATTGGAGAAAGCTGCATAAGATGAGCCGTGCCCACTGCCCACTTGCTTTCGAAATGAAAAGTTTTCCAGTTCTGTTCAAGAACGAACATAGAGCCACTCAATAATGTCCCGCGTGGTGCCTGTATTCGAGTATGGCTAAAAATAGAAGCCTTTTTCAACTTCCTTTACAGTGCGGCCTTCAAAAACAGCTGTAGAAGTAACGGCCTCAGGAGTACATTTTTTTCAAACCAGTGATGCTCCTCACCTGGACAGGTACGTGAAATAGCATGGCACCGAACTTTATTGCATACCTGACGGGAATTTTAGTCATTTTAGAACACGAATAAAACGCCTAACTACGAACTTTAGATTAGAGGTACTGATATTAGGCACAATGCTCTTCCTTCTGGTGCTAACCAGTCGTAATCTTATTATTTTCTAGGTACTGTTCACTTTATTCTCATCTAGTGTAGTACATATCGCACTGGTTAAAAACGGTAGTGCGTGCATCAAAAGCCTCTTTAGCCATCGGCCTGCAGGTGAGCGTCGTCGGCTGTTCGCCATTCGATCGCGCTTATGTGCTTCCCTCTATGGGCGTCGCGCCTTGAGGTCATTTAGGGACGTCGGAAAGAGCTTCCGGCTCCTGGCATCGTTTCGCACTCCCTGCATGACTCTAATCTTTTGACAGATGGGGAAAGAATCACCTCCTCACTTAGCGCACCCTTAGCTCATACTCGAGTTTGATGCAAGGAAGTTTGGAAGCAGAAGTGGAGGCGTAGCAACCAATAAACACGAGCCAGGGGTGTTGTCAGCGTCTCAGATAGTGCAAGGCATCCGGTCAGTATCATCAAGTTTCCGCCAGAAATATGCCAAAAAAGAAATATGCAGAAAACGTAGCTGCGCAGCGCAGAAGAGACCCTTCTTCAGCTATATTTATTATTTTTCTGAGGCTGTGTGGCAAGGTTTTGTACCAGCGCCAAACATTTTCTGCACTTGCAGTTTTGTTGCCGGCAGAGTAGTTTATTGTAGCTTTTGTATTACATGGTCGTGTTTATGATAGCAGTGTGTGTCATTGAGTATTTGGTGTTGTATTTCGGCCTTGGCGTCTCGGAGCGACACCAGGCTGATGACTGACGCCGGAGTGGACAACTATGAAATAATTTGGACATACTCCGGTTTTCAACGCACGCTGACATCGCACGCACTTAGTATTTTATACTTTCAGGCAGCGAGCAAGAGTGCGCAGAAGTGATAAGTAGTTGCTGGGCAATTTTACGATATTTTAATATGAAGTGAACTGTTTCACAAAAGAGAGCCGCAAATTTTATTTACTACCCTGCCGGTATTGAATGACGCATCACGCATTTGTCATGCGACCACATTTACGCATTAGAGATTGTATCTTTAAGTTCACTTTATTCCCATATAGAATTTACAACCGCTCTATGCTCAAGGCAAGTCTGAAATAAGTGTGCTGGAATTGCGAATCTTTCTTGAAGAAAATGCAATGTATTCGCGCGAATGTGGACCAGGCGATAGATTGAGCACCTACGAAAAAACAAGCAGGAAGAAATAAGAAACACCTAAATTTCTTCACTCTGAAAATAAATGCATTCGCTTAACGTGAGTTATTCTTCAGAATTCAAAAGATATGTCCGCCATCTTCCTATAGTATACCTATAGTACTGCAACGAGGTAACAACAGCGTATGCGTACAGGCAAGCCGAATTTACTAGAGCAAATATATCATTAATACTTGATGATAAATAGCGCGCCTGGAGGATCCCATGACGAACACACTGAAATAGTGCTTAAAAGCTTGAAATGACTCGAATAGTTGGCAAGGTATGTGCAGTGTTTCGTTCGTGTAGCACGACTGCGACGCATTTATTCCTACCACGCAGGTTACAAAGGTGAAGCGTCTTTGATTCCTCATATTATTAAGCGGTTATACGATTACATATCATGCATTAGTCGATGCCCACATCGCTTATTGTTGTTCTCAATACCAACGTAGAGTTTAGAGCGTACAGAAAGCTCTTCTTACCCTGAGTGCGTATAGAACCGCGCACGGGTTGAGTATTTGAACGAAAGAAAATGTCTTCGAGCAGCAACTGTATTTAAAGATGGCGGGTCACAAAAAGTGCACAATTTTCAGGCCCACTATTGAAAAGGACTCCACTGTATTCAAAGCTGGCGGGTTACGAAAAGTGCACAATTTTCAGGCCCACTATTGAAAAGGACTCAGCTTAGTTTTTTAGACGGGAAGCGACCAACGCTGCACGGAAGTACCGCAGCTCCTAATCATCTATGCACCACATTTTCCCCGTCAAACACTCCTCAGGCATTGATTTTTAATTTATATTGATTCTAATAGCAGTTGCAAAATTTTTGTCTTAATTAAAGGCGGTAACTATTGTTGCAATTTTCCCCGTCAAACACTACTAATGCATTGATTTGTCATATATATTGATTCTAATAGCAGTTGCAGAATTTTTGTCTTAATCTAAAGCGGAAACTATCGTTTGTATTTGATAAATTAGCCAATATTTTCTCCTACTTTGCATCCTCGAACAAAGGGCAGTTAAAGACAGATAGGGAAAGGGCGACGCTTGGGCAGGAAACCGTGTTTCATGAAATGCCAGCGTTATCTATCTATAGGAAAATCAATATCAATTCAATTTTTTGTTAATATGATTTTGTATTTCAAGATATGTTCATATTCCCGTAACATTGTACATGTCGGACAGCAGATGTAGAGCTTCTTGATTGTTTCCCTAAAGCTAAATTTCTTCCCTTCTGCTCATCATCTCCACAGTTTGAAGGTGCACTAAAGACGAATCTGAACTCGTCTTTTTACCCATCAAAATTTCGCCTCCATTAAAATTCGATCTCCGCGGCCAGGATTGAAGACACGTATTTTCGGTCAGCAGCCGAGAGGCGTAACCACTGAGCCGCCGCGGAGACCTTCCAGTTTTTAGTTGGGACGAACTTTTTCTGCATGTTGAGCGTTCAAATTATCATTTGTGGATTTTATTGACTACACGAGGCTTCTGACAAAACTATTTAAACAGACAATTACAACGGCTAAGCCGTTGATTTACACGAACAGTTCACCAAAAAGCTTTCCCCGTGACGGCGTTGTCGCAGCTGGTTGGCTCTGTAAGCCGGATGTTGCTCCTTAGCGTACGTTTTGCAAGCGGCCGCTCCTACTGGGCAGCGCAGAGGGTGCAGCGCAGTCAGCCACCCTTATGCCATACCCCAACTTTTAAATATCAGATCCTAAGAACATCCTTTTTGCAGCCTGCCACCTGTGGCTTCGGCTAGTCGAGAGCAAATGAGCCATGGCGGCGGCCGCAGTACAATGCGCACTATTTTCTCCTGCTCGCAGAGGCTACTTTTCCTTTCGAAATCGTCCTTCCGGGAGTGAAGGAGCGGCCCGCGGGGAAGGGCAGGGATGGGTGCGCTCGAAACGCAGATAGACACATCGCCTTTGCCCAAGCAATGACTGCTGCTAATTTATGACCGCAGCCATTGCTGGTCATTGCGACGTCCGTTTCGGGTCGTTCGCACAATTAGCTGTTCGGCAGGCAACACGCGTGAAACAGCAGCACCAGCTGTGCTTCTGATGAGACTGCTCCGGGCGTAGTTGAGCTCCCTATAAACACTTATTGGTTCAAAATCTGCAATATCCGTGAATTTCTGGAATACTCTGAAATCAGCCGGGATTCATCTCACTACCTCCTGCTGGGTTCTCACATTTAGGAAAATATTTCCAAGTTTTAGATGTTCAAATCCACATGTCATTACCCTGTGCTGCGCGCCATGTGAAAAAACTATGAGAAACGAGCAGGCAGCGCTGTCTGTATCTCTTTTTACAGATAAGTACACGTGACTGCGCATCTGTTACAGATATTTGGAAAGACCATGGGCCAAAAGACGCGCTATACCAGACAAAATTATTGGTTTTGCTTCCTAGGCTGAGTATTTATACTTTCTGTCGGTTTTATTTTCTTGCCTCATAGTTTGACAGTCTTCCTGTTCTATCAGCCAGCGAGTACCAGGGTGGCACGAGAAGGAGCGCCAATGGGAATGTTTGCTCTGCCGTTCAAAGTTTTCTTCTAGAAACAAAACACCTACCTATAAAAGATTTCGTACTGCATTTTAACCTTATTTGAGTGCTTTCTTTTTCGTATTCCAACACGCTTTTTCCCCTTCTTCTTTTTTGTACTCACTCCCTTGCCAAAATTTGAGCTTGTTAGACCCCCTAAGCACCCGCAACCAATTCTATGACGGAAACTGAGTCGGCGACTTTTTTTTTTTTGGTCATCCTATGTTTGCCGCATGCAATTTGCATTGCAAGTAGACACCGCCTGGTTATGGCCAATCCCCCTTGTGGGTATGTGCCATTTTGTGAGGCGCACAACAGCAACAACGACGGAGCGCTCGTTCTAGTCCAGCGGCCATTAAAATCATCTCTTGGCCAACGTTCATAACGCGTAATTCTTTGTCTGGCCGTCACGTAAAAATATAAAGTTGCTTAAAAGAGGCACGCGTTGGTCGAGGTCAGAATAAGAAAACCCAAAACGAAGCCGCCCTCTTAAACAAGGAAATACGACTCGCCTCTGCAGATACACTTAGTGAATGGATGTAAATGATTGTAGAAGGAAGAATAGAAATTACTGAAGTCACTGTTTGCAACGTGGCACTTCTAAGTAGGCTGCCTGCTTTTTGTTGTGATAACTGTGACAAGCCCTGGGACCATGTTTTGCCTATTCTTACTTCTAAAAAACGCATTTACCACAGCATTTTCTGTATAACATTGCCGAACACTTTCAGCATGTACAAAACTGACCGCACATCACTGTGTCATCCACAGTAAGATAAATTCACCATGTTACGCATTAACCTGCTCAAGCTCCTCTATGAAGGAGCAAATTGATCTCAACTCTGCAATGTGAGCCTGAATATTGAAAGGGGCCTCATAAGGTGTTTTCATACACAGTGTCAAGGCCTGACACTAAATATATCTAGACGAAAAATAACTACAATAAGTACGTAAGAATTCGATAGCGCTTGGAGTTTATTTTAATGAAACACGCAACTAAAGCACCTATATGCACTAAAAATTCAGATTACGTAGAAGTTTTCACATCCGAAGAAATTTTGAAGGCGCTTCGAAAGATGTCAAAGAAGCACTGTTATTTAATTGTGATATGCATCCTAAAATAAGAATTTATTATTTCGGCGGCCTGCTTATTTTGTGAGCATGAAACACAGTTAGAGTTAATCTACTCAGTTCACAAGATTTATAACTCATTTTTCTTTATTTCAGACAAACGACATACTGGCATGCAAAACTCTTAAGTTCTTTACGTCTGGTACTAGTGGCAGAAGTTCGTCCATAAAATGTTTGCGTTCGGAGCCCTCGTAAGCATGGGTCTTTCTTGAAACCACTGTCATTTTGTCGAGCATGAAATCTTTTCCTAAAGTTTTTTTCTGGATAATTCCGTGCTCATAAAACGCTTCCTGTAGAGTCTTTGCCTCGAAATCTTTACAACATTTCGCATTACGTCGCTAAAAAATGAAAAAGAAGACCTCATTATTAGCTGGCTTCAGCGAATCCAGTTACTGGATTTCGTGCCGACGGTTGTTATGTGGCTCAGATGCATCGTTCAGAAATATTACGGTCTTCGCTACTGCCAGTCCCACGAAATGAAGTCTTCCACAGACCATCGCCACGAATCACCTAGATAAGTACTGCATTTTATTAAAGCACTGGAAAATAGATTTAGCTCTTCCACCATTTCACAGAGACTTAGTTTACACAATTGCATTGGCCTTGATGGAAGGCCATTACATTTGCTGGAGTGCCTTTTGAAATGAGCCTCCAGTGACGAGATCCGCTTTGTTGCCTGCGGCCAGCCTTTTCAGATGGCGAGCGGTTTCTGCAGTCATTGGCTACTTACAGCATGTACGCTAAATAAGCGCACTTCGTCAAGAAATGCTGCGATCATTTTGGGAGCTGAATAGGCATGCGGGCGTCAAAACCTCACGAACAAACTCACAAAAGTGTGCATTCTAAGAAAACTCATAACAGCCATATTTCTCACTGATTCCAAGATTTTACAAGGAAAGAGCACGAGGAGTCACAAGTGTGCTCTACCTGGGCTATCGTCTTTTTCAGAGTCGGCATAGAAGAGCTCGCGGCCACTGTCTAACTTTAATGCGGCAAAAAAAGGCAGTATATATATTGTTTCCATTTGAGCAACTATTAAAAAAGACGCCCTGAAAAAAAATGCCTGACAAAGTTGCTTGCCAATTTGGCTTTCGCGCCCTCATCGCAACTACGTTAGGACGCTCTCATTGTAACGTTACCGGTAAGTAAACTGATATTCAGAAGGCATTTCACTTGACTTTCAAACCGTCCTTCACCTTTCACTCCCCAGGATGTAAACATAACAATGAGCTCTTTCTTACCCAGCCACGGACGAGCGTCAGCATGCAGGCACATATGCTCTGTCAGCTTGCTATATTCAACGTTGGCGTTTATTGTCATCCATAAGAGAGATTTTTGTAGAAACTTCAAAGAAAATTGGCCTGAGTATATAAAGATATACAAAAGTATCACAAGATAATAACAATACTATCATCAGCAGAGGCAGTGGAACGCACGCGAGATCATTGCGATATTATCAGTGTATGATTTCATACATTGAAAAGAAACGTTGTTCCAATTGACAGCATGAAAAATATCAGTGGCCCCAGCACATCTAAGCTCCTTTATAGAATGTGTTTCGCGTAAGCCAATTTTTAAAAATGGGCTTTTTTTTTTCAGAAGAGCGCTTTTCTTGGCATAGCATTGTCAACGGTGCTGTACATACATCGGAATACTGTCAACACATGCTAAATAGCAGGCTGGTTAACCAATATTGAATAGCTAACTTTTTAACAATTATTGTTAGGTTACTTAATTGCTGAGAGGCGTGCAGTCCACTGTCAGTATTATATATATCATTTTTATAATTTCGAAAACATGGTACCATGGGCGCTGTATCCCAGCAAATTTTAGCTACATCGATATTAAATATATGCGCTTTAGAGAAGGTTGGAGGCAAAGCAACCTCTACAGTGCGCGTAACTCGTCGAAATGGCGAAAGTTTTCTGAGCCGCAAGGCTGATGGTAACTGCGTTTTAAAAATTGTAAAAACTGATATGGATATTACTTATGACGGCCTATACGCCTCGAAACAATTAAGAATACTAACAGTAAGAGCTCGGAAGCTAACTATTCAGTATTGATTAATCATCGTGCTGGTTAGCACGCCTTTGCTGTATTCTAATGTACTACACCTTTGACAATTATATGCCGAAATAACCCCTCTTCTAAATCAAAAAGCCAATTTTTCAAAACTGCGTGAAGTCTTATGTGAAGCGCCTTGTATAACTTTTAGAGAAGTGGCTTCCGAACCCGGGAAGTATTAAAGCGGCATCCGTCAAGGTAATTGTTTTGTGCCGGTATACTGCCCACGAGGGCCACCACCTAAAGATTTTCAGGGATACGTACTTGGGCACGGTTTTGCGCTACCTCGAAATTTCTGTGAGCTCAAGATTATCTCGGGCAAGCCATCGGTGTTCAGTACCTTTTCCATTGCACTTAAAGCGGCAACCTCTGCCTTCATCAACGTTTCTAATAAAAAAAGACGTTCCATTCAAACAACACAATACACAACATATAGTTTGCAAAATGCACTGGTCTGCTCAGCACCAACCGCTCTCTGTTTTCGGTCCTCGGACAATAGTTTTCTTATTGGAAAAATGTGGTAAAAATCGTAGTGAGAAGGGGAAGAGAATGCATGAGAAAGAAGAAGAAAATGACAGTAGTAGTCATTCTGGATAGTAGTAGTCACATTTGCGGTTGCACCCGAGGCCGACCTCTCTCAGGAAACGGTTTCTCACACAACAAGCAACTCTTTTTCGAATCCGGCAAACGGATCTCTTTCTCCCCTGTTGTGCTGTTCAGGAAGAAGAGCGAACAAGGAGGAATTAAATCGCGTGTTCGCTGACGCTGAACTAAATTTTAGTGCATAGAACAGGAAGGAATCTGAGTGAAGAGACGAATCTGGTTGGTCCCTTCATGTGCAAAGGTGCATCATAGTACGAACTTGAGCATTATGCGGACCACGAGCACGACGTTGATTCCTGTATGTGAGCACAGGCAATGGGTGCTTTGTGCAGGGCTGAAGAATGATTTTCGTATTTGGAAATATGGCATGACCAACCTTAAGCTGCTTATATTGTGAGGCAGTGGGTGTGTAGGCGATTTTTATACAAAGTTGGAGCGAGCTATTGGATTCCAGCGCTTGGGTGCAGCACGTTTCCTCGGTATATATCGCACGTGGGTTAAGGTGAGGATAGGAGGAAGTGTTGAAAGTGGTACCTCTAAGCTGGGACGTGTCTGATGCATCGGTATACTATATGCTTAACGCAGCGGTAGCCAAGTACATGAGCATCCGCCTCTCATGCAAGAGGTGTGGGGTTCGATCCCCAGTGCCGCCGAGTACCCACCGGTGGTACAATTGGTACAAGCTTTCCCATGGTCTGGTGCTCGGCTTATTTAGGGTGAAATGCTTGGGAAATGGGTCTTTGATCCCAACTTAAGAAGTCGAAAATACATTGTGCCATGGCGCTCTTTGGCCATAGATGCCCTTGCGCCATAAAAATCCATAATCATCATCGTATACTATATGCATCCCTTGAGGTAGGTGCCCGGATGATACCGGCAGGGGTTCAGTGGATCGGTTGTCACCAAGGGAGTTGCCTTTAAACGATGAAGTTCAAGAGACAATGCGAGCTGTCTTTACCGCAGGCTGGTCCACGAGTTCACCAAGTCAAGATTTATAGCTTTAAAGCAGTCCCATGATCTGCGGGTGAGACGACTGAACAAAATTGTGTGTTTGAAGGAGGGCCCGAAGCCGGAGAGGGTAAATTGTGCCTCGCATACCATCTACAGCTGTAAGACTGACCAGACAAGAAGGCAGGCCGTATGAACAAGCGCGCCGCTAGAACGCGTAGCTTGCCTTGGAATGAGCCCGAGCTTAGCGGTTGATGCTTTACGGGTGACTGTGAGCAACACAATTCCAGTCCCAGGTATTTGAAGGGAAAGTAGAATACGAACAGTATACACCGAATTAGAAGAAATACTATCAAGCGCAATATTTAAAAGGGGTGCGTTCCCAAAGCTAGTTTTTTTCGGTGAGAACGAAGATTGATTTAGTAGGCGAGAGGGTAACTTTCAGAAGATTGAGGTGATATTCAAGATCTTCCGGTGCGTGCTGGAAGTCTGGCTGTTGGATGGACAAATCTGGATGATAAGACTGCTAAATTATGTCTCCTGCATGTGAAACAACGCCAATAGAAGGGTTCTTTTATGGGTGTCGAACAAGAGGAAAGATGGCCAGATTAAATAATGTTGGGGTGAGAACGGAGCATAAGGGTATTCATCTTACGAAGTAAAGTAGCCAAAGAGTTTTCCTTACACACGAACACTACAGGCTCGGTTTGTTAAATGGCGTCAATGTAGATGAAAAAAGCATGCGGGAGGCCAGTAATTTGAACAGAGGATGTTTTCGTATGCCTTTGTGGTGTGTGAAACGTCGCAAGCATGGAAGGAACACGACGACTGTGGGAAGAATGGTGGAGTACCTTAGAAGCCAAAGCACCAAGGCCGTCCTGCATTCCAATTTGTTGGCGAAAATAGATTCGGTATTTTGTGTAGCAACCACATTAATCAATCATGGTAACAAATGAGTGGAGATAATGTGACCGTAAAGCTTGGAGATTGGAGGCGTAAAACAAATAGGCCAGAGGTTCGAGAGATACACCGAGTGTTTAGCTGACTTAGGTGTTTGAAAACCAATACAATGCTTCCGCCCTCGCGGCCGGACATCCAATTGCCACACTTCTGAATGTATCAAGCTGGGCCTCTTAAGTATCAAATCTAGGACATTAATGTTCAGGTGTCTGGGCCAGCCGTGGCAGTCACTCATAAGCCATGGAGCGATAAGTCACTCATAAACCAAAGCGCTGTTGTATAAACGCAGTCACCCGTTATAAAAATATAAGCGCATTTCGGAAGTCAGAACAAAAAGATCACGAGGTTCATAAAAAAGTGTAGCCAGACTTGAACAAAGGTTGGTTCTGCACCAGAAAAGCTTTATACAAGCTTTCTGACTATATCCGAAGGCCGCCAAGAATCCCAAGCGCACGATAAAGGTACGTTTCTTGAACATCCAATATGTTGGCAGCGTGCTTGCCTACGTGCATTTCGCTGCCTGCATGAGCTTTGCACAGAATTCGAGCACTCTATATTAATTTCAGCTATCTGCCACAAAAGAATGCGACACACTTGCAATACTCTTACGCTGTGATTTCCTCTTCGATCTTTGCGGACATACAAGTACCAAGTAGTACGGAATGTAGTGTACCAAAGGTGGTGCTCAAAGTGGTACTTGGAGGAATAAATATATAGGAAACCGCTCTCCTCGCCGCTTGTTGAGCAAAGTTTTATTCTTTGCATTCTTTACTCCTAAACTTGGCACCTAACTCTTTCCAGCCCCTTTTATCTCTCGCCTAAGCCTTCCCTAGAGCCCTCATTCATCAAATTTGCCCTAATTATTGGCAGAGTCGCGTTACTTGACGACCCCCTCAAGTGTCTGATTGATCGACACGGTGCAACGTTTTAAGTGATGGTCTGGGCGTGCCGCTCTTTTCTAGGGCCCACTTCACGCTAAAGTATGCAGGAAAGCTACATGAGCTGTGGGATAACCCGTCACGAGAAGTGTTCATCGGAGAGGCTTCACGCGACCACACATGAAGAAGCCGTGAGAGGGCTATCTATATTGCCAGGTTGAATCAATTTGTTTCTGAAATTCTTGCTGAATATTTCTTTTGGTACCCAAGATAACCTGCGCCAAAAAACAATTTAGTTTCCCCTATCAGACCTAAAGAATATTCAAACAGAGTTGCACAAAAAGTAGGTCAAAATCTAAGAGTTCCTATGGCCACGGGGGAAATGTTTTGACGATGCTTCGAGAGAAACTGCAATTGACCGTTTTGGAAAGTAGGGACTCGAAGATTCAATTCTCATAATTTATCCGCAGTGTAAATTTAATGGCAACATAATTTGTTTAATGTTACAAGGCGAATAATCGCGTATCGAATAGGCTTAAGCATTTCCCACAAGGTTCGTTTCGCTGGGGTTCTTTTATTGCTGTATTGTCATGGGAATAAAATAACAAACAAGTGCTATCGCAGAGTACGTGGAGCTGTATCTAGAAATATCTGAGCACCCATTTGCTTTGCCGTCAAGTGTGCTGCCAACCCCACTACGAATTAAACGGTGCACAGTGCACAGCTTGAAAGCGATATCAAGGAATAGATATGAAACTTAATTTCTTGGTCTAAAAAATTTAGATACAATGTCAGCTGAAAACTCTGTAAAGCCAATGAAAGCCATGTTTGGCGCTGATTGGTCGGGATCGATGATAACCCCTGCGCCGCTTATATGTCGGATAAGAAAAAATACTGCTCAAGCGAAAAAAATAAAATAGCAGAAATGTCCCATTTTCATTTCGCGGTATGAGGCGTCAAATTTAGCCTTTTATATAGCTTATATTTAGTATGAACTCGCGTAGCAAACGTTTAGGTACTGTCAAAAACTGCAAAGCTGACGGACCATAGAAAGCATCCTCCTAGAGCACGAACTAATTTACATTTCTCTGTTTTCCTCCATTGAGCTTTACTTAAACTGCCTACCGCTTCTTCTAACATCGTGCGGCTGCCGACATCTATAACGTAGTCTGCTGATGGCTATGTTCGGGCTGCCAATGGCAGCAAGCGGCTTGGCGTCAGCATTTCATTCTGCCTGTCCACGCTGGCTACCGAAATGTGTACGGAAGGTAACGCACTTTACTTAACTGAAAATAAATCACTCTAAAGACAAGTATAAGCTAAACACACGTCGATCATAGCGCTTTTTTCCGGCTTAGGCCTATCATTGCCCTAACAGTAGTTTTTCTGGTTATCTATAAGGCATCAAACTATAAATATGCGAATGAAAGCCGCATAACGAACGTAGTGAGCCAAGATTGGATGGGGAGTACTGGCAAAAATTATTGCAGTGAAAGCCGGGTTCCCCACTACCCGCTTGCTTCCCTTCATTTCCACTCTCCTGAGAGGAAAACAAAAGAAAAAAAAGAAATTTGGACGGAACCCGTACCTAGCAGAGTTATCGCAATCTCAAGGCAATCAAATATCAAAGAGCGAGGGTCTGCACCTGGACAAAACATAAAGTCAACAAAAAGCGATTCAGGATTAAGAAAGCTGCAAGCAATGCCAGAAAGGTTCATAACCCAATGTTACTGCGGACAGAAGGCTCTCAGCGAATACTCGCGGGGGAAGCCACGATAAAGAAACGGAGAAGGTGACCGGAAGCCAATGACCTGTATGTCGCAAACAAGGAATATTTGTGCCTGTCAAGGCTGTCTGACGTGCTAGTATTATATAAAAAAAAGATCAGCCCCAACAGAAAAAGAGCGCTGGACATGACCACAGGAAATAAGCAGACCTACCACCCAACGTAAATTCGAAACAAAAGGATGGCAAGGAATAAAAGAGAGAAGAGGAAAAGAGTTGGAAACCCGCTAACCATCGACAATGTTGTTATCACAGAAAACAAAATAACATAAAAAATTTGGAATCCTGGTTTAGTTGTGCAGCCGCACGATGTAATTATGCGCGTGCATTTTCCGAAAACCAGGCACGTTAGACTCTGTTTCTGATGCCTAGCCACTGCGGAAAAATCTGTATGATGCACAGTTATACAGACCTGCTCAAAAGCTTCTTTCCTTCCTGCGTAAAGCATGGCATGTAGAAATGATTGTCTGCTCTTTGATACCTCCTCCTTTTTTTACCCGTTTTGACTTCCGTTGACACTGTTATTCGAGAATACTCGAAACACTTTTTTAGGCTGATATACTCGGGTACTGGTCAGCACGCCTCAATATTGTGGTGAGTAGATTTGCGTCGGAGAACCCCAGATACGTACTTTCAGCCCACTAAAGTCGCACGGTGATTTTAAAGAATATACAGCAGAAAATTAAAGTAATGATAGTCGTCTGGGCGGGGCAACGGGCGTTTACGTGGGTCGCGAAACACTAGGAGTGGTAGGGGAATTCATCCACTTACGGGAGGTAATCTCCACTGATCCATGCAGACCATCGGAATGAAAGAAATGCGAAAATAATAACAGGATGGACAGCATTTTGGAGCAATGCTCAGATCACGAAATTCCAGTTTGCCAGTATTGGTGAAGAAAAACGCATAAAATGCCTATATCTAACCGTTGCTACCAGACGGGACAGAAAAGACTGGCCGACAGCTGGAGCAGGAAAAGAAGCTTTTCACATAGGCACCATGCTTGCAATTAATCTTATGCACGAAAGAAAGTACCAAGTCGTAGCTTATTCAAATAAGCCATAAAGCCTCACGGCCGCATTCTGAGAGCAATAAAGGGAAATTTAATTTTCGCTTCTCCTTTCGTTACTCCTAGAACATAACAGGTGTCGCGAAGACGCCCCGTATATAGATGATTTGGGTAGACTGTCTACGGTTACCGCTTACATAAATAAAGAAAAAGCATTATCCGGAGATCACCATTTACTATTGGAGACTCACCACATCCATTTCCGTCTTACCTAAATTTCAAGTCTGAATTGTTCACAATTGTATAACTCCGACAACACAAGTAATCGAGAGAGAGTTTTCGCTCTTCCCGGAAACGTGATTTCGGAAATGTTTTGTTACACGACAGCTTGAAGTGTGCTGCAAATATGCTGACGCGGTCTATCCATTCGTTAGATTTGAAGTAAACTTTCGGCGAAATAATTTCGTATTCAGGAAAGCACACCTTAAATATATATCGCCAACATGCAAATGCGATTTCCCGAAACGCTATTTCCGGCACCAGGTTGTTCAACGGCAGCTTGCAGTGAGCCGCAAATATATTTACGCGGACAGCTCATTCCTTAGAATTGAAGTATACTTTGGACGAATTAATTTTGTATTTACCAAAGCACACTTTGGATACATTGGCAATATGCAAACGCGATTTCCCAAAACGCCAGTTCGAGCACTAACTGTTCAACGGCAGCTTGAATTGTACTGCTAATATGTTTACGAGGACAGCTCATTCGTAAGAATTGAAGTGTACTTTGGACGAATCAACGTCGCATTTAAGAAAGTACACTTTCAATCCACTGCCAACATGCAAAGACCATTTCCCGAAGCGTGATTTTGTGCAGTAGGTTGTTCTATGGCAGCAGTGGTCGAATTTCTATGGAGGCAAAATTCTTGAGGCCCGTTTACTGTGCGACATGAGTGCACGTTAAAAAACCCCAGTTGGTAGAAATTTCCTGAGCCCTTCACTACGGCGTCCCCATATTTAAGAAAGTACACTTTTGATACATTGACAAGATACTAAAACCACAGACATATTGTTTGCACGTATTTGAAACGTGCTCGAAGTATGCTTTAAGTGACGTATTTTCGTCCGAATTTAAGAATATGTTTACAATACTAAGCATAAAGTTTCGGGAACCTATTTCCGGCATATTTTTTATTGCATTCAAGAATAGAAAATATATTTAAAATACATTAGAAATACCTCGCCGTATATTCCAAACGTATTAGTTCTTGCTCAGGGGCGTCTGAAGAACTTGTTTAGTAGTGGCAAAAGCTGAACTATTTTTATATCTCAGCCAACGAAGTCTGCACCCTAGTAAATGGATTTGGGCGCTCAGCCGGACTTTCCGCGTTCGAACCCGGCCACGGTTGCCATGTTTCGATGGAGACGAAATGCAAAAGGCGCCTGTCTGCTCTACGATGTCAGCGTACTTTAAAGATCCGCAGGAATCTGAAATTATTCCGGAGCACTTCACTACGGCACCTGTTTCTTCCTTTCTTTGTTCACACCCTCCTTTATCTCTTTCCTCACGGCGCGCTTCAGTGTCCGCCGAGATGTGAGACAGTTTCTGCACCATTTTCTTTCCTCAAAAAGCAATTTTTTTATTCAAGTATTTTGAACCAATTTAAATTGCTTGTGTTTTGTAAAGAGCCGTGAAATATGTTATCGCTGCAAAAATTACCAAAATTTTGATGCAAGTTCTGGAAACAGAAGAGCCCTTTTTTTATCGGACATCTGTGAGGTTTAATTTAAATGAATATAAAACATCACTAGAACCTTAAAGCGCAGAAGGCTCTCTTACTCTGTATTACGCCGTTTTCTTTCATTCTTGTCCGCTTTCATCTGTTTTAATGATTTCTTTATGTGAACGCAATTGTGCGAATCCGTGTAGATCGTAATTTTCGACATTCTTTGGCCTCTTTAAACTTACTCGCGCTTGAGCAGCCTCTCGCTACAGTTAATTTAATATGTATTTATTAGGTACATGTGTAAAACTGCGCGCACGGATACTTGCATGAGTTATATTTTTTTAACAACAGACACCTAACACAAGTTTACCTGATAATTCCTTGCAGCGGTTATTAGCGCAAGCTTGATGGCATTTTCATCAAAAAACTAGGTCGTCATTAGAAAAAGTAGTGCTGCGTATGAGTCAAAGCCACCATACCGTCATTTCCTTAAGGTGTCAGGTCCTTAGGGTGAAGAGACGGCGCCAATGTAGGCGGGCGTCTGGAGCGAGCAGACAAACATTATGGCGTCGTTATCTCTATGTGACGCAATCAAGTAAAGCACAAAACACATTCCTGGGCGCCCGAGGTAAAGCATGCTGGGAGGTCTGAGTGACAAAAAAATAAGGACAGAGCCCGATATCAGCTCGGTCTACCTACCTCCTTGATTAAGGAGTCGCCTTTGGACTTTCGCAAAGACCGCTGCAAAGGTCGCTGCAAAGACCCCTCTCATCGTTCGAAACGTCCCTTGATTTTCCCGTTTCATCTTGGTGGTGCCGGAGCAGCGCGAGTCTCCAGAAGACGGCATGCTGAAACGTAAAGGCTTCCCTAAAACAAAAAAAAAACATCAGTTTTCAGATGTTTTTTCACTTAAGCAAGTTTTTTTTTAATTTTTTGCCACTCGTTTAAAGGCAATGTAGTTTATTCGGAGCAAACTGTTGGTACTTTGTTGTAGCATTTCCCTTATGACTCAAACGCCGATCTTAATAACCATCGAGAAGTATGGGATGCTATAATACACTCAGCAGGACGTACTACCAGCGATGAAAGCGTGAGTCCCGAAGGTAAGGTGTATTGTTTTCCTCATTCGCGTTGATATACTGAGGCGTTAGCGTTGTTTCGTGTCGTTGTTACCGTGTACCGCACCTTGGGGGTTTCGGAAAGCGACAAAAGCGAAGTTGCCATCCCTGTATTCGAATTCGCATATCAGCCGATTCTCGGCCACTGGCAGCGGCGATCGTCGGCGGTGAAGGCCTCCAAGGTACTGCTCCGCTTCTTTGGAACTGCTGGCTTGCACCATAGACTGCAATTTTACCGAACGCTTGGTGACTTCAATTTCCAGCTGATATCTTTTATCCTTCAATTTTTATCTTCTAACCCCTTTTCCCCCGTGCAGGGCAGCAAACCACTGGTACCTCCGGTTGATGATGATTAATGGGGATTTGCCAGGGTGCATTGCTGACACACTTTTCTTCCGGTTAACCTCTCTTCCTTCCCTTCCTCATCCACCTTCTCCTTCTCCCATGTCAACATGGAGGTTTTAAGATCACTTCTTTTGTAATCCATTGGTACTGCCTAATTTTTTTTCGGGTTCTTCATCGCTTTCTTCATTGTTAAGGAGTAGGGAATTGGGAATAAGTGTGGTCTGATCCCATAATATGAAGCAAGTGTTACTAAGTACACTACAGTAAAGCACAGCCTTCATTTTTCTTAAAATTGGTTGGATTAAAAAGTTTTTAGTTCTTATGCTTTAAATGATTTCACAACCTATAGGTCAGAAGCTGCGTTTGCGCTTGCATATAATGTGTTAATGACTTTGCCTTCTTCTGCATGAAATATATATTTTGGAAAGCAAATATTGGTTTCTAAAAAAATATCTCTCTTGGGTTTCGACTAGGCATCTACTGGCATAGTACCGTTTTGAGCAACGCTGAAATTTCTATACGCTGTTCGCTGCATTGCTCTACAACGTAAAAGAGGAAAGAGAGCACTATTTTTTCGTAACAACTTTTTCACTGTTTGTTTCTTAAATATGTAGTTATTTCAGGCGACAAACGAATAAGTAAAGGCGGAAACAGTCTAGTTTTATGCTTCTAGTGCGCCTCCCCAAACTCTCTTGTGTCCACAAGGCCGCTACGCTGAGCTCAGAAAAACATCCCCTTTTGTGTTGTCACCTTAGTCAACAAAATGGACTGCGTGTGAGTGCATATCAGCCAGAGGTCTCTCTCGGCTCCCTTTGTCTTTAAATACGGTTAGAAAAACCGTATACACTGAGCGTCGTATAACCTTTGCACGTGATGTGCTCCTGAGAGACAAGACACGATAAACGGGCTAGCTGAATGATAAGCTTTGGTTTATTGGAGTTCAACGTCCTAAAACGACCCCAGTTATTAGCGACGCTGTTGTCCAGGGCTCACGATAATTTCCACCACCAGGGGTTCTTTAAGGTACACTGACATCGCACAGCACACGGGCTTCTAGAATTTCGCCTCCATTTAAATCCGACCGCCGCGGCTGGGATCGAACCCGCGCCTGTCTTTCGGGTCAGCAGCAGAGCGCCTTAACTACTGCGCCACTGCGGCGGCCTGAGTAATAAAGAAAACAATACAGGTTTTTTGGTGCATATCGCAAAATAACCAATAGAGCCAACAGGTCAAACTTAAAAATATGCATATTTTTTTCGCAACCAGGACAGGAACACAAAAAGAGAGAGTAACACGAGCGCTAACTTGCTACTGATTTATTGAGGGAACCACGACGGCATATAAATTCATAGGCCTGCGGTGGCCCAGCCTAACAAGTCACAACGAAACAGAAAAAAAAAGTCATCGCACTAGACGTGACAAGAAATTCGCCTCAGGGCCGCCGCGGTGGCTGAGTGATTATGGCGCTCGGCTGCTGGCCCGAAAGACGCGGTTCGATTCAGGCCGCGGCGGTCGAATTTCGATGAAGGCGAAATTCTAGAGGCCCGTGTGCTGTGCGATGTCAGTGCACGTTAAAGAACCCCAGGTGGTCGAAATTTCTGGAGCCCTTCACTACGGCGTCTCTCATAGCCTGAGTCGCTTTGGGACGTTAAACCCCTATAAATCATAAATCATAAATTCACCTCAGCCTTGTACAAGCCAACTGAAGTGTCACTTACAAAATCTGATCCTGATTTCCCCCTAAGAGACCTGGCTGCATTGCTGCTCTGCTTGCAGAGCTTGTGAACCGCGTTTTCGTTGCGTGTCAGTCCTAGGCATAAATAAGCAAAAAACCTATCGTGAAACCATGGAGACATTTTTATAAGGAAATCAAGATCACACTGAGTGACACATCAGTTTCCTTGTACAACGCTGAGGTGAATTTCCTATCACGTCTAGTGCGATGACTTTTTTTTTTCTGGCTGTGTCCAACTGACTTGTTAGGCTGCGCCTGCGCAGGCCTGTGGTTTGATGTGCCGTCGTGGTTCCCTCAATAATTCAGTTGCAAGTTAGCGCTCGTGTTTGTTTCTGTTCTTAGTGTTCCTGTCCTGTTTGCGCTTAAATATGTATAATTTGTCACACATACAACTAGCCCAACATCTAATTCTTTTAAGGTCAAACTGTAATGGGATCACCCCTATTGGCTGCTTGATTACCATTGTGTGAATGACTAGGACATAATTAAAAAAACTTTGTGCAGAATAACACAGAACGGGAGGGAGAAACACGCACACAAACGTGAGCGCAAACTTGCATCTGTATTTTCAGAAATGGCACACCGCCTTAAGAAGCAGAGAGGGTGCAAGCGTACAAAATTCAGAACATCACGTGTGGGAAAAAAAGAGTACGAACATACATACAGTAAAGATTGCATCAAGAATAGGCACATGCAGAATCTTATCAGAACTAATCGGAATTGAACAACAAAATCAAAATATCTATTGCGCAGAAATGCGAGTTCTTTTTTGAGAAGGGCCACCGAAGCCTTACTCACGCGTGTGTGTGTGCTTGTTTCTCCCTCCCGTCCTGGGTTATTCTGCGCAAAGTTTTTTAATTATGTCACTACACCAACTGGCCCAACGTTCTACCTTATTAAGGACTAGGAAGAGAGGAAGAGGATAGGTACAGACTCTTGTGCTTCGACTGCGATCGTAAAAAAGTATTAAAATAAGCGCTGCCTTCTGCTCTATGTAATAAAACAACGAAGAACGACAGAAGGAAATCTGTGACGTAGATTGACAATTATGGGGAATGTCATACGATGCCTGTGGGTACCTGAAAGGTCGTCTATACTTTCCATGTTTACCTATAAGACATTTTTAACGTGTCGTCGTATGAAGAACTATGTAGAAACAAACGCCGGGACTGATTAGCCTGCTGGAACCTGGTAAAGCACAGTAGCTGTGAATGACTTCAAATTTAGTTACAAATCAATGGTAAGTTCTCCATGCTTCCTTTTAGGTCATTTCTTGTTTATACGTCCTAATACACCGCACAAGCCGTATAAGAACAGGGCTGAAAAGTGACGATGTCTCACGCATGTAATTGTTAAGAAGGCGCACTCCGCCGCATTGCAGTTAGGAATCCCACTGGGCATATCATTCGCGAGAGTGTCGACAGCCTAAAGACAGTGTTCGTGAGGTTACGAGCGGACACAAATGTCTCAGTGAGGAAAAGTCCCATTTCAGATATTGCCAAGTGGCAAAATGCAGAAAACTTTGGACGCCATACAGGAGGCGGAGTATTGTTCTCGAGAGACCCGTTCACAGTGCCAAGCAGCATGGCTTTGCGACAGCCATTAAGAAGGGCCCTCGGGTGATTTTTCGCGCTATTGCCTCTGAGATAGTGATAACACGAGTCGTCCCCTACAAGTTCTAGATGTCATTGAGCCCCTTAGTTATCGTCCTTCCCTGCATTCACACCGTCTTTGAGGCTATCGGTTTTAGCATCATGCTATGCTTTTGCCCGAAAGCCATATTGCTGAATGGGATATCAGTTTCATAGCAGCCACAGCTCGAATGTAACGATAAACTTTCTTTTTTTTTCAACGCTCGTTCCGTGTTGAACATTTACTGTTTCACTTTTCGGCTGAGAATTTGTCACTGTACCTGGCTGTGACTTTGTACAGGCTGGTGCATTGCTTTTAAGTTAGCTAGTTCGTTCGATAGAAGTGCTGTTTCTCCTCTGACTTTATTAATTAGCGCGAAAAGTTTTAGCTGGCATTTTCTCCAAACACAGGTGATACACTCCAGAACTTTCGAAAACCTTGTAGTGGAACTAACAGCCCGCAGAGCCTTTCTATTCGAAGAGTATCCAACCGGATGCTGAAAAAAAAACTTTTCTCTTTTCCGAGTTTGCAGGCTCTTGCTAGAAAATTTATTTATGGGAGCATTCGCAGATGTTACGGTGGCCGCCATTTTGTTATCTCTGGAGCGCTTCGAAAGCCGCCGGCATATCGAAAGTGGTTACCGCCGCTTACTCAGGCTTGCACTACTTACGATACGCGCTGAACAACAAAATGGCGTCCGTTACGCCACGTGGATACGCCCTATGGAGCACAGAAGACAGCACTTATAAATGAAGCCGACAGTAAACGAAACCAAGTAGCATAGAGGAAAATTCGCATTTTTTTTAATTTGTGGCGTTGATCAGTGAGAGATTAACAGTGTTAAGCTCCCCATTGATAAACACCACGCATCAAAAAAAAATCACAAGCATTCTTCCACGCTCCTTGGTTTTATTGACTGTTCGCTTCCATCATATATAAAAATTCATAAGAGGGCAGTGCAAAAAACGGCACAGAACAGAGCAGAAACACAGAACAAAGAGCGGTGTTTTTGCTGGTGTTCAGTGCCGTTTTTTCCGCTGCCCTGTTATGATTCTGGTGTGAACCAAGTAGCCCACACACAAATTTTAGCCACTTTTACAGCGCAGAAATGTAACTGTGTCCACCGACTAAATGATAAACAGCCGAGGGTGGAAACTGCTCCTTTGAAGCAAAGCTCTTGTAAGCCGCAGCTCTGATATCAGATTTTGTTGTTGAGCGTCTGCGGCAGAGAACATCAATCATCGTCATCGTACTCGTCATCCATGCTCAGCGTGTTATGCGCTTCTAGTTGCTCGTTTGGCAGTAGTGCGCCTGCAGCTCAATGGTGCCAGATTGGTTGAGATAAAAAGCGTCTTCTGTGTAAGGGACACCGCATAGGGGTCACTCCGAAGGCGAAGGCTTCGGCTGTGTTGGCAAGGTGAATTTTATGTTGCCGCATCCAAAGGCGACAATATGACCGAAGATCAAGAGGGCCATGGAAAAGCGTGCGAACGCAGCGGCACTCTAAGCATCGAGTGCAGCAAGGTTCGCTAAGTACGTTGCCCTGGAAAAAAAAAATGATAAGCGGGTAATCCAAGTGGCATTATCTTCACCAGAATGAGTATCCGACTACGCCCGGAGGTGTAAATAGGCCTCCCATATATATATATATATATATATATATATATATATATATATATATATATATATATATATATATATATATATATATATATATATATATATATATATATATATATATATATATATATATATATATATATATATACCAAAAGTGATTTCTGGCAGCTGATTTCGTCAATATAATATAAAATCACCAAAAATTGAAGAAACATAACAGGATTTAATTCACGACGTTTCGGCTGGAGGACCAGCCTTCTCGAAAAAGGCTGGTCCTCCAGCCGAAACGTCGTGAATTAAATCCTGTTATGTTTCTTAAATATATATATGTATATACATATATACATATATATACATAATATATATATATATATATATATATATATATATATATATATATATATATATATATATATATATATATATATTCGTGATCTCATTCGCCCACTCAACTTTCTGCAGACCCTTGCTACGCTTGCCTTATTTTGAAAGCCAATCCGTTAAAGCTAACGTTGGCGTTAACTTCGTATTACATGCCTTCCCCAAACCCACTTAATCTTCTGGATTTCGACAAGAATGCAATCAACTCGCCTTTTGTTTCCTCTCGCACTCTGCTCTCTTCCTGTCTTTTAACGTTACACCGATCATATTAGTAAAACACCAACACCGTCGAGCTGGGACGTTGGGCTGCCGCGCCAGATACAGCGGCTGATGGCAGCAGCTCGTCAAGCCGGGAAAGTTGCTAGAGTCGATGGCGCTTTGCCCAGAGTGACAAAAAAACTAACACCAACTCTTTGCCGAGAACACAAGTAAGCATGAAATGAACTGCAGCAAAGGCCTAGGTTATTCTCTGACGGCGCACAGATATTGATAGCCGCACTGTACTCTTGGGGAGCGTCCCTCATCAGCCGCTTTTATTATCTTTCCTTTGCGAACTACAGCACACCCGGCTTTCTTCGCCGCTTTTTAAGTGTAGTGACTCGCGCGACCAGAACTCGCCACGTGCCGATGAACAGGCGAAGGTGCAGCCAAGAGCGGACGCCGCCACCGTCTGTGCTCCGTCGACCACTATGTCGAATAACAAATTAAAGCTCTGTACTGGCTCTGCTAATGGATGGCGCCACAGGGTCTGAGTCGCCGGCGCGCGCAGTACGTGAAGACGGCAGCCCGCACTGTGCTGTCGCCTTTCCTTCTGTGAGCCATTGCCGCCTCGCTCACCAAACGCCACCAGGAGTGCGCGTGTGCCTCTCGGGTCACAAGGCACAACTTGGGCTGATTCTCGTCGTGCGCTGACTTTGGCCATCGCATGCCAGCGAAGACGCTGTTGTTGACGTAGGTGCCGCTGCAGTGGTGGCGAACGTTTGTGTTGGCGCAGAACGTAGGCATTAGGAGGTGAAGGGAAGTGTTGCTTAGGTTAGGTTTCGCTGAGTGTCCTGCTGCGTTTTGCAGCAAAGTCACCCTCGGCACGCCCATAACGGGAGATGCAAACATTTCATGCTTAGAAAACGGGAAATCGGTGGTACGTGGAACAGCTAAGGGCACGGACCGATACCGATGTAAATATAGGGCTAGTTTCATCATGTGCACTCATAGAATATGCGATGGCAGCTTTGCACTACATTTCCTGCTTACATCTGCTTGCGGTGACTGGCGTAGATTTTTTGTGTGTGTTGTCGTTGACACTACGCACTTATTTCTCTACACACGTAATTTATGTAGACAAAGTAGATATACGTACAGGCAAGAAGATAACTAACTTGGCTCTCACGCGTTCTTCCACCGTAAAGCTTTAGTTTGGTTGCATATTATGGGTAATGAGAGCTAAAAAATTAAACATTTAAGAGGAAAGTATAAATACATTTAAGTTAAGAGCTGTCTACATTGTCTCTCTTCGTGCCTGTCGTTTGTTCTCTTCCCAATTATCAGTGCCCTTGAAATCTGAAATTAGTGAGGTTGGGTTGATCCATGCTCTCCTCTTCACTTTATAAGCCCACGATGACGGGTAGGCAAGAGTAACAAGTCGTTCTTCGGTTAATCAGACACTAAGTTCTATGGTGCGCCTTGCGTGCTTAGCTCTCATATCCGGTGTCATTCCTGTGCTTAAGGGAGCGGGGCTCTCATTCGCGCGTTCAAGAGAGCCCGCGTGCTGAACGCGTTATTAAAACGAGTATGCATTTCGAGGATGCCCCCACTTTCGCAGCCCTCGCACTCCCATATTTCGCCCTGTGTTTGTGTCTAATGAATCTGGCTTGGAAATGAAGCAATCCTCCTGGTCGTAACGTCTTTGCCCTGGACATGCGAGCAATTAGCGGGCTCGCAGTCAGAGCGGTGATTGTGCGAACCAACAAGCGGACGCTATGCCTCGTAATGTTTGCCCAGTCACGCTCGGTGCTTGTCTGTGCGCCTTGAGCAGCGGAGCGGTGCAGGAGCTTCTGACCTCCTGACGGGTGCTGATGTCCACATTTGCTACAGCTTTGCAGCCCTACACAAGCGCTTCCGTAAGCTCACTCTTCATTTTGATTCCTTTTTTCACTACCACAGTTCGTTAGATTAGGGAGTAGGTTGGTATAGTGCTGGTATTATGCTAACATTGCACTAATTGTTCTTTGTTGCTTTGTCACCAAAAGGTACAGGAGAACCTCATGAAATATGTGAGCACCTGCTAAATTCATCCCAGCGCGGATACTTAAATACTCAGCTCAGCTGCCTGAATATCCAAGGAGCAAGCAACGTCACTGAAACGAAGGGGTTTTTTTTTCTCTTTTCTGTGCAGTTGAACCGCAAAGACATTTTGCAAGGATATTATGGTATTGATTTACAATGTACTTCAAGAGGTCTAAAGCCAGGTGCACGCAGCGACGTCTGGGTCATTATATAGAACGGCGCAAGAAACCTAGAAGCTTAGTTTCCTCCCTTGTCGTCTTCCAGCCATCACCTTGATTTCCAGCCACTGCCGCCATTATGGTTTAGTTAAATTGAGCAAAAACTCTTTCGCGTTCGCGCCTTCTTTTTTGCTCCTTCAGTACAAAAATATTTAACCAGACCAGGTGAGAGTTGCCGGTCCTCAAAGCAGGCGCTCTGCGCTGAGGCACTTTTGCAGGCAAGAAAACACATCAGATGACTTCAGCGTGCCATCATAAAAACTCGTATCCAAAGTACCTTTCTCTCAGCCATTGTGCACGCCGGAGGTGTTTTCGATAGTGGACGAAAATCATCTTTATTTAAAACGCAACCTTTATGGTCAGCGATTTCTTCAATTCTATGGTATTAAAATGTGGAACGACATCCCGCTTCAGATCGAAATGTCCATCAACGTTTAATACTCTCAGAAATAATTTTCTTCGTAATATGTAGACTTACAAGCAGTTTTTCTTATTTTGTTTGCTTCTTTTTCTCTTTTTCTATGGTATGAAAGGCATGCTTTTGTGCTGTGTGGATTTTCAGTTCATTATTGTGCTGCCAAGTGTGCTTGACTGTGGCCCCAAACCAGTTTTGGCTACGAGTCTATGAAATTGTGATGACTGATTTATGTGCCAAATACAGCAAAATAATCGCTAAAAAACGCTGTTCATGCGAGCCGTACTTTGTTCGTTGTTGTTTTCACTGGCTAGAAAAAAAACGCAGGAAATGTTTCAACAAAGACTATGCGAAAAGAAGTCCTGCGTATGGAGGGCTCACCGGCTTGCCTTTTAGAGGTACATTCTTTGTAAAATGCATAGAGCCCAAGTGGTCTGTTTCTCAGCCCTGCAGTGCGGCTCCTTTTGCGTTCATAGGGAACTCAATGTCGCGAAGGCAAAGGAAACTTGAGTCGTCAACCCTCCCAAGCTTAGGAATGTCAAATGTTCTGGAAAGCCCCGCTACACTTCTTGGAAGCAAATACCTTGGGCTGTATTCAAAGACCGCAACCGCACTTACTGTATGCGCTACGAAGGCAAAGCTCTGAATCATTAAAACGAAAAATCTACCGAAAAATGGAAGTGACTGTGGATGTAAAGAAAGAACGTCGTTACCCTCAGACTTTCTATAAGTTCTATAAGTTTCTAAATATATAGCTTCTAGGATGCCAGAGGAATTTTTAAACGTTCATGGATTCCTAGGACCAAATATGTAGTCGTTACTTCATTAATGCAGCCTCAGTATCAGAATCGCAAATTCAAATGCACCAGTCGTTCGTAAAGTTAACAATGGTTAGCTATATCTGCTTAGAAGAATAAAAGTACCAAACATGGATTGCTCTGATATCAGAGAAAGTCATACCTTCATTATGTCTCGTGGAAGCCAGGGTGAAACTGTGAGCGGCCGGTGAAATACATTGGCACGAATGACAAAATGATAGCCGTCACACAAAGGTTTGTATGTATGCTAGTGTCAATGGTATAAACCTGCACGATCCCTTCATAATGGCACTTCGTCTGGCCGGCTTTCTTTTTGTTCTCAGGCATCTCGTTTATGCTCAGCTGCAGCAGAGGCGCACGTATTGGGAAATAGGTGCCTATTTTCGAGCAGTGAGGCTCTGCGATATGTATTTCCTTATCTGCCACCGCCGTTTTTTCCGCAGCTTCTTCTTCTTCTTCTCCTTAGTAAGCATGGAACATACCCACGCAGGGGGATTGGCCAAGGTTCAGTCGATAATCCCAATGAGGTATTTGCGCGGGGAGAAATAGGCGTGAGAAGACTAAATAAATATAAAAATTGGAACAGTCAAATGAATTAAAGAAATATGAACTACCAGGAATAGAATCGAACATTTTTGGACAAGCGACAAAATTTTGTATACAGCTAACAAGGTAATCGATCAGTTGCACTTATGTAATCATGAAGGCAGCCGCAGACACTGCTTAACGGGAATCCCTTTGCGCTCGCACCGAACGAAAGAATAACTGGAAGAGACAATGGGAGTCCTAGCCTCGAAAGAGGGACCTCCAAATACTGTTTTCTCTGAACTGCGAACCGCGGGCAAGAGATGAGAAAATGATCTATTGTTACAATTTGCCCACATGATACACAAAGGTTTGTCGCAGCGAACCCACATCTGCATAAGTACAAATTTAAGTGAGGGATTCTGCATCGCAGAAGCATCATTGACACCTCACAAAGCCTTGGTTTACACCACCGGATATTCCATGGGAATCTTATGTGGCTAAAATCCACGGTATTGAGCAATGAAAAACTCAGGTTGGCTGAAATATGTTGGATGCTCTGGAAACGTGAAGTTTCTAACAGAATGAGGTGAGGTACGGGATAGATTACAGGAGCGCTGAGAGCTGACGTTGCCAATAAATCATCCACCTCGTTAAAACAGACGCCCGAATGCCCAGGTACCCAGACAAAGCGGATCTCAAGCACTGTGCGCGGAACAAAAACCTAAGCGAACGATTCAATAAAGATTACCCGAATTTTGGAGAGAGACTGGAACTGAAAGGCAGTCTGCAAGAATAAGAACCCGCGCTAAATGCTTAGGAAGTTTGAGAAGAGCCAAACCAATGGCCAGAAACTCTGCGAAGAATATAGGAGTATAATCTGGGATTCTAACGGAATAACTCCAAGCCAGCTCCTGCGAATATATCCCAACCACCGCCTTCTCACAGCTGCAGGAGGCATCAGTGGAGACAACAGTATGAAGAGGAAAATTCTGCAGGTGTTCAGAAAGGAGACGATTTAGGATATTTTTGCGGGCATGTGTTTCGCATGGGACTGGAAAATATGGTCATAATAGAAGACGGGGTCAGCCTGCGTATCTGCAACTTGTTGCAAGGAGATCAGATTAACCTTAAGCGAGGCTAAGAGATTCTGTGTGAACCCTACTTGCGGAAGCTGATAGCGTGGCCAGTGATTAGTGAAAAACAGGTTTGGTTGGGATAGAAAACTGGGACTACGAACTCCGGGGACCAGGCCAAAGGACCTGAGGAAAGTACGCACTGTGAGAAGTTGGAAGCGGGAAAAGAGATCGGGATACGGGCTTCCAGATAAAGGACATCGTTTGAAGCTGATTTTGGGAGCCCAAAGCAGAACCGTAGGGCACGCCTTTCCAGTAAAGCTAATGGCTGCAGCTTGTAGTTAGCGCTACCAGAGAACAAGACACAACCAAATTCCAGAATCGGTCTCATATAAGCCTTATAGAGAAACAGTAACGTGTCACGACGCATGCCAAACTTTTTATTGGCAACTCGTGTCAACCGGCCCAGAGCACGTTCCCCTTTAATAACATTAGTCTTAATATGGTGTCGCCAGTCCAAGCTTTCATCACAAGTAACGCCGATGTATTTAACCGACTCCACCTGCGGAATTGGAGTGGAGCGGTATACTAGCGAGATGTACAGAGGAGTGTCGGGTGGAAATACCAGCACACCACATTTGCGACATTAAGTGATGAATTAATTTGGTTCAACCAGACTTCAATAGCATTCAGGTAAGCCTGCAAACACTCGTATAGCGCATGAATATCGTTTGCTGATGCTAAAAAAGCTATATCATCTGCGTATACATAAACTGCAATGTTTGAATAAATGGGTATGTCCCGAACCAATATATTGAAAAGCAGTGGAGACAAACAGATCCTTGCGGCACACCTCTTGATTGAACATAGGTATTAGAAAAGAAAGATCCGTCTGTAAAGAAAAAATTTATCCTTTAAAAATTCACAAATCCAAGCATAGATGTAGTGTGGTGGATGTAGCTGAGTAAGGTTGTTAATAATGACCGTGTGTTAAACGCTGTCATAGGCTTTAGCAACATCAAGTGTCACCAAGGCCGCAACTTCTCTCTTGCGCATTGAGAGTCGTATTCGGCTCTTGAGATCCACATGCGCGGACCATATGGAACAACCGCGACGAAAGCCATTCTGTGCGGAGCTGATGCCGTAAACTTGATGAACATGCTCTGTGAGGCGACTGTGTACTACTCTTTCTATTAGCTTTACTAAGTTTGAGGTTAACGCAATCGGCCGAATATTGTCTATATGAAATTCATTGTCTGCATTTTTCAAAAGTATAACAATTTTCGCAATTTTCCAACTGTAAGGAATACAAGAGTTTTCGATGACGCATTTACAATACCCAGAAGGTGAGTTGGTAAGCTTGTTAACCGAACGCCCTCTTCTTCAACGGAAGCTGGTATTAGGTTCCGTTACAGAAGCGAAAAATGCATAACGAGGCGTTTTAACACATTTAAAAATCAAATCCGCAGGCACTGCTGAATAATTTGCTTTCCCTGGTTTTCGCTCCACCCAAGTACGATTCCACTGAGTTTGACCTTAATGAACATTATGTACACGTACAAAAACATAACGTCTCGGCGTCCTCAGAGAGGAGATGCTTTCTTTGACAAGCTGCGTACAAGGACTTGTCATTTTTGTAATAAATGTAAGTTTTGTGTCGTCTGAAAATTGTGCTGTTCAAGTTTTCTTTAATTAAGAACTCTTAATAACTTCTAGTGCTCTAATCGTAATTTACGATTGACTCGCGAAGCTTATGAAGGCACATATCATACGAAAATTCCTTTTGTGTGCTCCTAGCTGCTCTACATTTCTTCTAGCACCACTGTGCCTATTTTTCCTTTTTGAATTCCACAGCATTTATAAAATCAGCGTGACAAATAAACTTAGCGACTTCGTTCTTTTGCCAACATTGCACCTTTTCCAAATCAATGCTTATGTAAGAGATTCCTGCAACCAAACTAATTGCAACCCTCATTGGTGTCTGCTTAGCTTTGCCTGAGTTCTAATGTGTTGTTGTTATCTGCTTTGTGTTGTCAAGCTTCTTTAGTGTTGATTGGCAGTTTTTTGATGAATGCCTCTTTCACATGCATAATTTCTTTCTCATAAATGCCGTACTGAAATAAAAATGCAGTGATGGACTAGTGACTAAAATTGTCTAATTCATAACAACTGTGTGATACAATGCAGCTCCGGCGTTGGTGGAAATTTATCCCGTAAGTGGAACAGGTGGTTTCTTTTTCTGAAGTACTTTTGCACTTCGGGCGGAAATTGCAGCCTCATACCGGGTCACTTTCCTTGGGATACCGTCACATCGCCTGTAATGTTTCTTTCTTGTTTGCTGTGTTCTTCGCGCTGTTATGAGAACTCGTCTTGACACTTAATTTACGAGCTGTAAAGACTGTATGGCTTTAAAGCAGCGCCGGAATAACTGCGCCCCCAGCGAACTAATGGCAGAGTACCCGGCAGGTACGTTTCGTTTCTTCTGCAAAGTGCATCTCCAAGTCCAGAAGATATAGCGCATCGTGAAACTGATGTGGGGTTAGAAGGCAACCGGGTGATATACGCGTCTAGAATAGAACACGCAATTGCGTGTCCATGCAAATCGCGGAACTTTCAGATGTAGCGCTTCTTTGAACAGCAGCATCCATCATCTGCATATTTTGCGATATCGATGTGCGAACAGAATAAAGTGCAGAAGAGCTGTAAATTGCTCACTGTCGACGACAACTGAAGCGAGGTCATTTCTAGTAAAGTGGTGTGCTTGCGAGGCAGGCAGTTGCCGTCTGCCGAGGAGGAAAATGTTCCTGGAAATACTGCGGACAAAAAAGGTTTCAATCTGCATTATATAAGGGAGTACGTGTCGTCGCCACGTTCCTTCGCTTCAAACTGCATGTCGAAATAGATGATTCCTATCCCCAGCAAGGGTAAACTGAATTTTGGCGAGAAATGTAGTGTTGATTTTGGTTGCAGTTTTTAGATGCTGCTTCGAAGCTTTGTCCTAAGGTGTATTTCTTTTTCATCCGAAGCTGCGTGCTACGCTGATGCACGTGAAACAAGGCATGCGCGATTTCGTGGAGCCGCCCACGTATGTCGAAAACGCTATCAGTCACCGAATAGCGCACGTCAGAGACCGAAGACTCTTTTCCTTCCTTTATCTCTCTGGCTAGATAGTATGTGGAGTATTCGCCAATAACAGGGTACCGACGAATGCGAAAAAAAAGACATTGAGAGGGCAACTAATCGTTATTTCGCTTTACGTAATATTTTGTGCCAGAAAAGTAGGGATGGTGTTTTTGGGAGGACATTGCCAAAAAGAGTCTAATGTGCCTAATTTCCGGGAATCGTGGTTTTGTAAGTGAGCGGCTTAAGTGGTGCAGTGGAACGAGAGATATTAGCTTTTTTGTATTCTTTCATTTTGATGTCGAAGAACTCACCTCTGTGTGGCATGCAATCCGAGTTTGTCCCAGTAATATCTGCGCTTGCTTCAGTTCAACTTGTAGTTCAGTGGATTGGTTGTGTTGTATTTATCAGCATTTTCGCACCTTTCTGTCGGAAATAAGCACGAGCAGAAGACTATATACCCTGAAGGCTCAGGAGAACTGGCAAAAAGAGGTATTAGCGACGAACGCATAAAGTGTCTAGCCCAGTCCTATAGGCATGAGTATAGGAGGTTGTCTAAGGGTCAAGTCGAAGCGGTGGAATCTACGTCAACATTGAGTGGATTCAGCTGAATTTAAAGATAGGTTTTGTAGTCCTTGGAGAAGACTTTGAGCGCACGAGTACATTCTAAAATTTTCGCCTGAGATAACTGTGATAAATAGATTTTGGGCATCAGATGCGAACTCTACTTTTCCTACCAGTGTTTGTGAACAATTCATATATATGCCAGGAACAAACAAGTGACAACCACTCCGTCACTCGCATAACCGAAAACACAAAAGGTGATACCCTTAAAATAAGCAATCACTACTTTACCCATCCGAAAGGGAGATGTATTTCATAAAACAGGGACAAAGCTTGCGTAAATCAACATATGTGAATTGTGGAAAAAGCTCTGATTTCAATGTCGCGCAAAAACTAACCTAACGACCAACCAGGTGTTTTATCAGGACTTCATAAAAATGTTTTCACCATTTATTGAGCTTTTTCAATTATTTTTTTTTTCTAGGCCAGAGAACAGTGAAGGAATGAGTGACAAGCCACAAATTACATTACCGGAAAATATTAACATGAGAAATTGAAAATACGGTGGAAACATTGGCAGACATTTGCGATAGGCGGCAATGCGAAATTTGAGCGCAAGAACTCATGTGGTAAAAGCCAGCGCTTTCAGTTAACGTGTTAGGCTGCTGGCCACCGTCCACGATCTTTTCTTGGCAGCCACCTTCCGGTTTTTCATTCTTCCACTGTCAATTTGGCAGGTGGCTTTTCGCTCTGCTAGTACTCGCTAACATGCCACCTGCAGACGCCTTAACATGCCAACTCTCAGGTGGCGTGTTGCGTCGACTACGCCGATGACGATGACGTCTGTGACGCCGAACGCAGGAACGGTCCGCTAAGAGCACCGCTCTAAATTAGCAGCCCTGAAATTAGCAACGTTGGAAATGGTAGTGATGGAGGAAGGTGGTTTCACTGCTAGCTAGTTTACAACGGAAAAATTGTTATATGCTCCTTCAAAACGGTACGCTAGCTTAAAAATGTGATCTGAGCGGAATGAATGTTTTAGTCATGCTCGCATTTTTTCACACCCGTCTAACAATAAAAAGGATCATGAAGCAAAGTTTCCTAAAAAATACTGTCGCAAACACTTTTGTACGGCAACTTTTTCTTAGAGAAGTATCGTCATAACTTTCTGGCCTACTTTTGAGCTCATTATAAATTATTGACAGCCTTTCTGTCCTTTTTATCTCTTGTTTAACATGTTCGATCTAAAGCATAACAAGCGAACTTCCAGAAATGGCATACGAAAACTGTCAGAAGTTTGTTTTGAATCGCATTTCACATCAAATTCCATGCTGATGTGGTTCAGTGAGACTACAATTAACCAATAATTTCAGACGCGAAGCTTGTAGAAATTCTGCTATCGATTTTGTTTAAAAAGACAGTTTAGTTAGAGTAGATTAATCGCACAAAAACACAGCACAAAGGTAAATTATAACACGAGACAGCGCCTGTGTCGCGTTATTCTTTACTTGTGTGCTGTGCTTTTGTGCGCTTCATCTACTCGAGCTATGCACCAACTTGCCCCAGAACATGTTCTACTGTACATCTTAGACGAACCGATAATTGCTGGGTCTGAGCGAAGTTCACTGTTGTAGAAAGGTGCTGGTGGTCATCTACCACTTTTGTGCTATGGTGGACCCACGGACAATTCAGCTGAAGTCCATCATCCTCTCAAGATAAACCAGCTTTCTTTTTGCTTTTTTTCTCAGTCAGTGCTTCATTTCAAGCTCAAAATTTATGATTTCGAGAGTGCCTTCGCCCGCAGACGTCAGAACTGAAGGGCGAGGCTACAGTAGAACCACGTAGTATAGAATTCGCCTCTAAGACACATTAAACCTTACCGGGCACAGATTCCCGCCGCTGCAGTCATCAAGCTAAAAATCGCAGAGCAACGACACCACAGACTCTTCAGTACCTCCACGGACGGAGACCAGGACGAAAGCACTCATGGGCTAGCACCCTGTATTTCATGAATGCGGCAGGATCTTCCGAAGACCACGCAGGCTGCTCGCTGCGTCAAAAAACACGAAGTCCTATCCCCGCATTTCAAACATGCGCTTTTCAGAAACGGCTGACGAGAACGTGGTTGCTGTCGCTTACCACGACCTTTGATCAGGAGGTGAGGTAATGCTAGGTTTGTGCGAAGCTACAGTCAAGCAAGTTCACAAAGCTCCCCTTTCGGCGCCGCACGATACCACATGATGACTGGGCGCTGCGGTGGCTCAGTGGTTATGGTGCTAGACTTCGGTCCCGAAATACGCTGGTTCGATACTGGCCGCGGCGCTCCCGTTTAATTGGAAGCGACACGCTAGATGCCCGTGTAGTTTGCGGTTTCAGTGCGCGTTAAGTAACTACTGGTGGACGAAATTATCCACAGCCCTCTACTTAAGCGCCTACCGACAGCCCAAGTCGCTTTGGGACACTGACTACCACATATCAAACAAAGGGTGACTGGTGAATCAGCTTCCAAGAATATGCTGTTTTTTACTACCAGTTATTAAACCAACAGCATTAGAGCTCCTGATCACTGGCCTCCTCAGACTTGAGAAAAATGACGTTTTCTACTTTCAACCTCAGAACATACATAAACTTGAGTTTCAGTTATCGCAGTCACGACTTGGCTGAAAATGCATGTCCCCCTACAGGGACACTTGGGTTCCTATCTCTGTTTCTCATGTAATTCAGGATATTCCCATACTCTTGTAGACATCCTCAAGCGCTTTCAGTATGCCACGCCACTCGGAACTTGAAAGAATCAAATATTTATTATTCACAGTTAACAAATGAGCTGCATGGCCAGGTTTCTAGATCTGGGTCATCATTTTGTGAAGCTGAACTCGCTGCTCTCCACAAAACACGTCGCTGTAAAGTTTGATGGGTTGGTTCGCCACTGTCACTGCCATATGAGGCATCAGATTACTCCTCAGTACCATAATCGTATGCATCATTATCCTCTTCACTTTCAGAGTCAGATATATTGGAGTTATCACGGTTACAAATTGACCTCAAAATCTCTTCGGCATTGCTAATAGGTGAGACTGAAACAAATAACAACGGTGTTTTAATTTCTAAGCTGCGTACATTGAACGAAAAATTTCATCACCCAGAACCAACCAAGGAATTGCAGGAGTGGGAAACAATGCCCCCTGCAGGGACATTTCTTTTAGTGTACCGGAGGCGGCAGAAAACGAAACTTTTCACAATGAACAGCACTAAAATGTCCTTTAAGCCTTAGCGTTTCTAGACATATCGAATACAATGCCCATCAAAACAGTTTTCAATGGTAAAATGCGTCTTAAGTCTCCGTCCCATGTAAAACGTTCTCGTGCTGATTCCCGTCGTGTTGTCCTCTGTTCGGAGCGAGATATCTCTCTGCGCTCTTCAGAGATGGCGCCGCAACGCTTGTCCTCCGAGGGGGACACTACGTCTATGTTCTACACAAACTGAGTTTCTCGTCAGGAGCTGAGAACCAACGTCCCTGCAGTTGGACAAGGGGTCTCAAGAGGCTAGAAATGCCAACTTCTGTCCGTTCCAGTAAGATCTGTTCCCATAAAAGCTTCGAGTGATGCGCAGTTAGTAGTGCCACCGAGAAAACGTTCGCACGCACACAAAACTTGTAGGCAAAATTATTACAAATAAGAAGAGTTCCTTGGCACGCAATCAAACAGTTAGAAGTGCGTGGTATTTGATTTCTCGCACGTTGGAGTGAATTTTCTTTCGGTCCTCGGTAGTGAAGATTAGATTTGAAGACGTAGCAGCTTGCACCGAAGATGCGCCCCGTCCGAAACGGTGATGAAAGCCTACGAATTATTTTTAGTTAGGTACGAAGATGTCAGTGGGAGTTTGTGTACGTAACTTACAATATTTACAGCAAGCTGGGCTGAAAAGGTACATGGATCTTACTAGATAAGCATACCTGAAGAAGTATACCTCAAGCCGTAGCACAGAACAACCGACTTGCCGCCGGGGCTCAGATTTAATGCTTCGAGGTCCAGCCCACATGAGAGTCGCATTTATTTGCAGTAATAGTCAACATGATAGGTCTCTTGCTGCTTGCAACGCTGTGTTGAACTTTAAAAGTACTGATAACTCTCTCTCAAGGCATGTACATGCAAGCAAGGAGAGCCTAAAATTATATACAGTTCAGCACCCCCCCCCCCTCCCTCTTCACAGAATACGCGACACCCTCTGTTTCGAAAGGGAAAAAAACACTAGGCACAGAATCTCCCCTTCGCATCTGCACAAAATCGCACCAGGCCTTCTGAACGCTTTGGTGATTAAAGCAAATTCGGAGCACCGCTTCCTTGCGCCCTTCCTAAAAGTCCCTGCGCCTACCCTGATAAGCCGCTGCAGTCTCGATCTTTCCGTTTTCCTGATAATTCCGCCTGTCGTTCACCTCTGACTCACCGACGCGGTTTAGAAGGAGGCCCGTAGCCTGGTTCTGTTGACAAAAGAAACCATACAACGAACCCCGTCCCCGCGAGTAAATTGCTTTTGTTATACCCGTGCCTGGCCTCAACAACCCCTACGCGCCCCTCTTTAATCCCAAAGGTATTGCCAATCTGCGAACGATGCTCGCGCGCTACCGGTGTCCACGAGGCAACTTCGCCAGTCAATCCGCTATGCTTGTCACTTCCAAGGCCACCAGAAGGTGCCCCTGCCGACGTGCCCCTTAACATCAAAGGGAATTACCGGGACCGGGTGCTGACACCTAGAAAGTCTGCCACGATGCCGCGAGCGTACACCTACTTTTGCAGTTACGCATAACGGTTCACATCGGGACTACGAGAACTTGGAGCTCGCTAATGAGAGGCAAATAGCTTGCTGACACTTTATAATTTTATTCCCAAGTAAATTTACCCTTCAGTCAAGCCTCTCATTGCGGATGTTTAGCGACATAGTGATGTGGCATGGGTGGTTCTTTAAATTAATGCTCTAGATGAATTAAGTGATCATTCAAGTTGCCACTTCGAATATACGGCATAAAATTGTGTTTTGTTTTGTAGATTTTAAAAAAATTCATTAAATTAGATTGCTTGGTGTCAATACGCTGACCTCAAAATTTACGCATCTGCGTGCATTTGCTGAATGTAAATTTATATTGAAGCTCTTTGTTACACTTCGCAGAGAATTAGCCCGAAACACCAATTTCCCAATATTTGACCAAGGTTACTTTTTTAGCTTAGATGCCAATTTTATTGAAACATCAACTTTCGACAAATTTTGACCCTTTTTTTTCAGGAACAAGAAACGCCTAAAACACACACCCAACCTGATAAACACAGGTGGGAGTTTACTGAAGCAGAGGTGTAGAATAAATGCAAAGAATTTCGTTTCATAGAATGTTTATTGTCCACTCTGGCTTGAGGATTGGGAGGGTCCAGCAAAAAAAACAACAATAAAGAACTGGTAATGACCACGGCAATAGCAGCTGCACCCCATAAGTCCAGTGAAATACGTACTGCATTCATCAGTAAAATTTAGCTGCGCCACCATAGGGGTCCCGTGGTTGTAACAGACTGAAGGGAGCGCTCTTATGCACTGATCAAGTGGGCGAGAAAAACAGCGCGCAAGCTACATAGATTCAAACCCCAATGAACTAGCTGAAGTCAAACTTGCTACTTCAGTAATCCAACGTACCTTAGGCTATGTGCAACCTCTCTATGTTTCGTGACCAAATAGCGCGTAGACTTATTTGGTGCAGTAGCGATCGTTTCAATAAGAAGTGAAAAGTGAAATAAAGCGAAAGAAGCCATGCATGCTTCCTAGCTAGCAAATAAGACAAGATAAACTACCCGGGGCATTTCATCGCAGAGCAGATGCCCGGACAATTTTATCTTAGTTTCCCAGATTATGCTTGCATAATGCAGAAAGAAACTAGACAATTGAAGCCGAGCGAGCAACTACATAACCACTAGTTCTGCCCTATGCAGCGTTCAAACCAACGCTGTTCCTCAACCAATGAGCCTGCCGTCTTTCTCAATGAACCAGCGAAACCTGCGCTCGCAAACCCAATGGTAGCTGCCGCATGTGTTATGGTTTTCTCTTCCTGTTTACTGCAATAATAGTTCACCCCTCCAGCAGCATTGCACCGTACCATGACGTGTTTTTTCGTCGTCGTGCTGTTTTTTCCCTGCGCTCTTCTGTTGTCGTGCTGTTTTTTTCGCTGTGCTGGTTTGTCGCTATGCCGTTTTGTCTGCCGTGCTGTTTGGACGCGTGCTGTTTTTTTCCTTGTGCTATTTTGTCGCCCTGCCTTTTTTCCCTGTGCTGTTTTGTCGCTGTGTCGTTTTTTCCTGTGCTGTTTTATCGTTGTGCAGTTTTTTGTGCGCTGTTTTGACGGATGCTGTTTTGACGTGTGCTGTTCTTTCGTGTCCCCTTAGTAAACATTGTTCAATATAGCTACAGTAGAGCGGTAAAAATTTTTTCCATGTAATTCAGTCTGTCAACTAATTTTACTTTGCAATTGATTAGGGCCAGTATCTTGGCTCAGTGCATAGTGCAAGTGAGACAAAACTTTCAATCCTTAGTCGTCGAATCTAGCCTCCTATGTTGTATACTGTACCGCGGCTGTTTTAGATTTTTTCATGCTGACAAACTTCCTCTCTGATAGACACTTCTCCTGACGTTTCTTTGAGTCCCGCCCGTCATCTAGCCAATTACTTCAGCGTTCAGCGGGCGTGTATTAAAGTGGGCTAGCCCAAACCATCAGTTCGCGTGAAAGTTGCGCCATGTCGATCAATCAGGTGGTTTATTGGCCGTCACAAGACTTCATGGACCCGAAAATTGCTGTAGATATGATGAATGAGAACCCTGGGGGAATTGAGCGTGGAAAAGTTTGGTGATATGTAGAGGAACAAAAATTAAAGCAAGAAAATCCGGAGGAGCAAGTAAATGCAGTAAGCACTTTTCCGTAATCTTACTTCCTAATGTTTTTTCGCATCAAGGGTTCTAATTCTCTCCATTGCACTTGTCAATGCATTTTGCTTCTATAGCTGCATGTGATGGAGGACTGATAAGCCTTCCATTTTATTTCACGGAGGCAATAACTAACAGTGCAACAATAGTGGATCTAGGCCAGTACTCTTCGGCCTTTCTTACGCTAATACATAAATATAGCTTTATATGAAAACGGGAATAGGGGAGCACAACAATCTGGAAATGTTCGCTAATGTGTACAAATCGTACGTCTTTGTGCGACCGTACAGGACTGTGCTGCTACAGATGCTATCTTTCCTCCTGTAAATGTTTAGAGGCTATAAGCCGTCTAAAGAAGACTTGGGGAATTTCCCCGGGATATAAAGGTGTAAGCTGCAAGCGATATCGGTAACTGTAAGCTCAACAACGAAGCAAGAATTTTCAAATCGCTTAGTTTCGGTGGTCCTTTACTGGCACACTCAATGATCTTATTTTTTTATATTTCAGTAAATTTATTAGCTGGATCAAGAATTATAAAGTTTTTTCACCAGGCTGCACACAATGCGAGCAGTGTGATCTCGAGTAATATTGCTTGCAGCGCTTGTTGCTTAGTGTAAAGAGCAATGAATTTGATGTCTAGCATGCATGTAAATTGCTTGTTCTGCAAATTAGATTTGGTGTTATTAAGGATGCGGCTAACTCTGCACTAGGTCTGCTCCATTTTTTCATGACACACACATAACAATGAACATTTACGATATCAGCAGGGTAATTCTGCAAAATTTCAGAGAATTTATGACTGAAGCTAGGACTGTAACTTTGGTTCAATGAGGTTTCGCCTGCATTTAAATGGCAGCTTAAATAAGCGGTATGTGCACTTCAACAGCTGTTTTCTGACGACGCGACTTCTTTCGATGGCTGTGATTGTAGAAAGCAGAAGGTGCACCTTGCATCAGAAGTTTATCTAACAGGCAAATTGCAGAAAACGAATTTTTTTTCGCAAATCATAAGAATGGACCAAGAAAGGTAAACCTGCAGCTTGTTCTTTAGGGCGTGAACTTAGCAAAATCCTCCTCATTTTCAGTCTATCTGCCTTAGCCTAAATGAAATAGCGTTTCTCGGCAACATATGTGCGTTGCAAATCTTTGCGCCGTATGTGTGTTTTAGTAAAAAATACTGAGGCGTAGAGTGGATCTCTCTCCTCCTGCGTCGCGACCGCTTGGCCTTGCTCTTGTTGCTGCTACGCCTCTTGTCCTCTCCCGTCTGGTCCATCTTCAAATTGCCTAAACTGCCCGTGACTAGATATTGCTTATTTTTGCTTTCATGGAGGCGAGGGCGAGGATCCTTATTTTTTCAACTCCCGACAACTAAGCTCTTCTATATTTTTACTGGTGATGTAAGTAATTATTTTAAAAAGCTAGATACTTATTGTGTCAAGAATACGATACAAAAAGGAGTTGTTTAATGAGCTTCTACGTCGACTGAGGTTAACTCCTCCAATGAAAGAGTTAGAGAGTTCATGTGGCTGATTTCATAGTTTTTGTACACGTAATGCTTGTGCGTATGGCGCGTGGTTCTCAGGACGCGAAGGTGAACAAATGGAGCTATGTCACACGCTGAGTGGAGAGCGCCCGGTTCGTCACGATCATCAGGGCTGCTTAACGCGCTCACGTTCGTTCGACAGCAGTCAGTGGCTTCAGCGTAACCTGGCGCAGGAGGGTAGTTGCCACGGTAATCACCCGGAGAACGACGTTAACCGTTAAACGAGGGCGGTATGGCGAGATTTTGTGAATATTAAACGGGTCATCTCTGGCGGCCTCAGTGTAACCCACCAGGGTCTCAAATCGTCTGCAAGATTATATCACGGAATAAAAATACCTGTAAAGTTGGGTTGAAAATGTCCACTGTCAAGTGTCATAATTGTACGGTGAGATTTATTAAGCTTGAGATGCATAAGAATTTGGCCTGTGTCGAAATGTGGACGAAGGTAATTCAATGACCGTGTGTATAGAGCGTAACGCCCGCGCTGCTGCGGCATCGGGGAAAGCGTATAGCACGACGGCAATATATTTCTTTAGTAAAAAAAAAAAACGCGCGTAGACTAGCCTCGAGTTTCCGAACGTCTTTCTGTTTCTAAATTTATGCTAAAAACTATAAAATAATAAAATAATAATAATAATAGTAATAATAATTAATAAAATGAAGAACGTCATGATAATACTTACACAACATGGTATCCTAGCCAGGCATTTCCACTAAAGGTGCAGCGCCATACTTAAACGCCGCCGTCCGCTTTATTTCGATGCGCTGCCTTTTATTTTTTTCTTACCACAACTTACGACTAATTTCATCGGTCGATTTCAAGCTGGATACGGAATCCGTGCAAAGCAAGCAAGTCTATCAAACAGTGACACAGTCCTGATCGACAACCGATACCCGAATATGCTCCGGTAAGCAAGCCGATGGATGCCCTCATGCACAAACGGTTGCGGAACCTGGGTTTGAAATCCGTCAGCAGATTTTCGCTTGACGGTGAGCAGCGATGATTGCACAGTTCAGTCATACCTTGCGCTTAGCTTGTGAGATGTGCCGAATTTTTCGAAGCCCAACAACCAGTGACCACAGGGCTGAACACTGGGAATATGTGTGTGGCTTGCGTTTGTGTTCATGTAGCTTCGGAATGATATTTGCGCACTGCGAAGTCGAAATAGCAGAGGATTTGTTTACCGTTTGTGAGTCTATTCAAGTACTGTTCTTTAAAAAATACCCCTAAGTGAAAAACCCTTTTCACAATCGTCATTGGCGCAGGTCTCCGGTCTCCTTCAACCGCTTTCTTAATTATTCTGAGCGAGGAGCCGCATTTTTAGACCCGACAACCACCTCATATATAAAAACAAACGCGCAGGGTTAACTGGCAATGCCTCAAACAGGGCAACACAGCTGCGCCATTCTGGAACTGACGCCAATGCACCCTAAAAATTACGGATAAATCCACTTCTTCACGGCGGGTAGTGAGAGCACACGGCCGCGGAGCGATTTGCTCCAAAATAACAAATGGAGCTCACAGTCTCTATCAGGATCGCCTAGTATAATTCGGCATTGTAGTTATTACGAAGTGTCTTCAAAGCGCATAGATTTCGCGCCGCCTTCAATAAGATATTATTTGGTATATAAATTACATGACACCAGTGGTCGTCACTGTGGCAAATATTGCGACATAATAAATTTTCGGCAGAGTCGTTATATCAGGCTACTGCCGCATGCCAGATATGACCTCCTCGTTATGTGAACAGCGGGACTTAGCCTCAATACGGCGGATTTGGAAGGTTGCTTTTACGGAATGCTTTACAGCAAAGCTTAACGGTTATGAAGAAATTTGTACCTATCCCAATACGACACAGCAGGCGAATATGTTATATACAAAAATTTTGCACCTAACATGAAAGTGCAGTTAGAAATGAGAAATTGGTTTGATGCTGCCAAAAAATGATGTACACTAAGTTGTAGCGTTTGAAGTCCTGAAACGATACAGGGGCTATAAGAACTTTGTACTGAAGGATTCCTGTTTTTTTAGAGATATTTTCCGCTCTCTAACCTTTGTGGACATCGCGCAGTATTTCAGTGTTTTGCATTTCGCCTAGACAGAAAAGTAAATTCCCATGTGAAACCTGTAAATTTGTGGTCCATAGCCGTTAAACCGCCGCGGCGTTTTTGGATTCCATCCTACCTCACAGTTGCTGGCTCGAAAAGAGATTGCAGCTCTCTCTGAACAGATTCTCGGAAGGTATTCTACGACAACTTGCTTGCCTAGAGGAGCAGTGCGTGCAAGTTTTGTTCTACACAGAAGTAATTCAACACACTCGGCTCCGCTGCGTGCCACGGGTTCGCGCATGTGTGGTGGAAGCAAAACACATAATTGTGACCAGGCCATGGGTGTGTACCCATGGGCTGAATAATGTGAAAAGATACATTGGAAGCCAAGGTTCTAGATGTGATTTTTCAACTACTACGGAAAACATAACTCCATTGAAAGCTTGGGAAAAGGCACACCAGACCTATAGGCAAAAATTTAAAGCTGGGTATAAAAGGAAAAATGTTGGCGTAACGGTTTACTTTTTCGTCACTTCATGGAATGGCCAGCTTGTAAAACTTTACCCTGTGCTCATATGTTGAAACATTGTGCGCTAAAATGAGCAACAGGAACTAAGACTTCAGCGACAACCTAAATGTAAACAGTAAACAATAATAATAAAATTTATTCATCACCAATGCCAAAATTACGAGCTGTTTTCATCGTTCGTAATTATTAGGCCAGAAATTATTGTATTTTCAAGGATACCTCAGATATGCCCGCAAACAAAGTTGCTTTTTGTTTGCGTTCTCATGAAACTCATCTTCCTGCCCTCTCTGTAAAAGTGATTTATAACCTTAACGCGATATCATAAGAATTAGAAAGCTACTGGGCGGAGGAAATGTGGTTTGAACAGACTGCAAATAATAGAACAAACAAATCTTTCAACGCTTTGGTAAAAAAAAAAGATTGAATGTTTCCGTGGCCTGCTTAGCGATCACTGTGCGAAGAAAAAATAAGTCCGTTTAAGCAATTGCCATGTTACTAAGGAAGCAACAACAACAACAACATTGAAGCGAGGCTTTCCTCGTGAGGATGCGTTTCTCGGATAGCACGTTGCCACGCAGCAAAGAAAGCCACCACCCTTCTCCTTCCTTGGCACTTCCACTCGTTTATCAGCAGTCAACGCGTGTCACGGTGAAAAATGTTCCTGCTGTCGTACGTGAGAATAGCGAATTCGATAACCACTCTGGGACACGGCTGGATACGCGTAGACGAGAAGGGAGGCTTAATCAAGTCAGGGAGCCACTAGGCGAAGGAAAAGGCGCATTTCTCTTGCGTCGCGCTTAGCCAAAAGCCGGATGTCTTAAAAAAGAAGAAAAGAAGAATGAATATAAAAAGAAAGGCCTGCGGAAAAAGATGGCAGCATAAAATGCAAGCATGTGTTCAGCGAGCGCTGCCTTCCCGGAACTAGGTCGCGAGGAAAAGATATGAGCGGGTAGACACAATTACGGACCTGGCCCTGTTTACTGCCGTCACAAAAAAAAAATCAGGCGAAATTTATATTTTAACACAATTCATGTAAAACAAACAAGAACCTAAGTTTATAAGGCGTTTTATGTTCAACTACATCGCTATGTATAAATGCGTGCGAAGGTGCTGAAAAGAAATTTCTGCCCCTGTATAGGTAGGCTTCGTACGGAATTGAGTATTTGCAATATCCATCGTTTATGCAAGGGTTTGGGCAATTGCTATATGATCCACCTCAATGATTGTAATACTGAACCTATTATGCGTTGTTGAAGTCAAACTTGTAATTACTAACACTTACAGAGAATGTTCCTGGAGAGGTTTGATGAAAAAAATGAAAGAGGGCAGGTGTACTTGCTCAGCAAAGACTGTCTTGACATGAGCGCTTCGTCTGTACTTAAAGAACCGAAAACTGTAACATATCAATAATTTTTTTTTATTGGGGCCACATAAAGATACGACGCGGGAGACCAGCAGTAAACGTTGTCAAAGTCTTCAGCTTGACAAAGCAGCAGACCTTCTTATACGCTTGGCAGCATGACACAAGCAAGGAAATGATGTATTTCTTAACTGACAGGAAAGAAGAAGAAATAACGGGGATGTTTCTGTAATTTCTTGCAAAATATTTACTACGGAAATATTAAAAGTGTGTTGAAGTGAAGCTAGAAGCAGTTAAAAAAGGAGTCTTACGTAAAGGCAGCACTAATAAAATATACAAGTGCTATGATAATGAGTTAAGAAATATAACAAATAAATGAAGCAGATTTGTTGTTTCAAGCGAAATGCAGATCAAAACTGTACAATTATTGGACGCCTGAACTGCGCCGTAGGGGAAGGAATAAAGGAGCGACTAAAAGAAGAAAGGAAGAAAGAGGTACCGAAGAGGAGGGCCCGGAATAATTTCGACCACCTGGTGATCTTTATCGTGCGCTGACATCGCACAGCACACGGGCGCCATAGCGTTTAGCCTCCATCAAAATGTGGCTGTGTACCCGGCCACGGCTGTTGAATTGCGATGAACGCGAAATTCTACAGGCCCGTGTACTGTGCAATCTCAGTGCACGCTTAAGAACCCCAGGTGGTCGAAATTTCCGGAGCTCTTCACTACAGCGTCCCTCATACCCTGATTCGCTTTGGGTCGTTAAACCCTTTAAATCATAAACCATAAGCTTGCCTGCCTACCTTCTTGCCTGCCTTGCTTCCTGCCTGCCTATCTCTCTACCTCCATTTATTTAAGATATTTCTAGAGTCCTTCACTCAGCGGCACTCATGTCCGGGTCGGAGCGGGCATCCTCTTGACCGAGGTTGCGTCGAGAAGCGGCACCGATGCCCAGCTTCAACAGTAGCCGGTAAACAACGCCTATAGTGAATGGCATGATGGGAGAGAAGGCACCTTCGACTATAAAGAAAGTCGTCAAAGCACTCACTGATATGTCAGCCCGCTTAGAAGCTAGTCAAGAAGAGCTGAAAAATGTCCCCACAAAGGTAATTGAATATGAGCTGGAACCAGTGCGAAAACTCATAAAATTCAGTAACTCAAATTTCGAGGAATTTAAGAATGCAAAAGGAACTGAAATGTGTCAAAGCTCAAAACTTGAAAAAAAGGAAGAAAACGGTAGCCTAACGAAAGAACTAGAGGAGATAAAGAAAGAAGGAATTAATTTGCAGCAGTACTGCAGGAAAAGTAACTTTTCGATCAAGGGACTTCCTGTAGTCGAGGGTGAAAACCTTGTCTCCTCCTTGAAAGACATTTCACGGCATTTGCAAATTGAAATAAAAGAGAGTGACAATGATGTCGTTCACCGAGGGCCATCGATAAAAAAAAGAGTCGAATATCGTAGTCAAGTTTCTCTCCCATGCTGCTAGATACAAAATGCTGAAAAAAAGCCAAAAGACGAAGACTGAATGCATATTCCAACAGGGTTTCACCAACTCAGTGGAAGAGAGTTCACCAGTTTACGTGAACGAGAATTTGTGCCCGGCGAACAAATTTCTGCTAGGTAATGCTCTGAAGGCAAAACAGAAAAGGGATGGAAGCATGCTTGGGTCACAGAAGGTAAAATGTTGATGCGGAAAACGAAGAACTCGCATGTATTCCATGTGACAGAAATTGCAGACTACGCCCAGGTCTTTTAATAATTTATCTGCGCTGTAAGCGGTCTGTGCTTGAATGATTTACAGTTCTTCCCAAAACGAAAACAAATGGTTTGATCGGCCTCAGGTATCCGTGTTGCAATGTAAAATACGGAGCGGTAAAAAAATTTTTGATCTCTTGGTTGCTTATCTCTCGGACTACTCATACCAATACGGTGTCATTTCGCTCACAGAGACACGGCCTAAGGGAGATGAAAGTGTCGAAATTTCTGGGTACAATTTTCTTTCGCGACCGTGGAACAGGAGATCATGCGGTGGTGGCCTGGCACTTTTTGTTAGACATGAACTCAGTTACTTTTGCTGTCAAATTACAAGTTCTGTGGGAAGCACAATTCAATCTCTGTTTATACGGCAGCAGGAGGGCATCACTATAGGAATTTTTTACCGCCTACTGATGAATCTGGGCATCGGTGTCGCTTCTCGACACAACCTCGGTCAAGACGATGCCTGCTCCGACCCGGAAAGGAGTGCCGTTTAGTGAAGGAGTTCGTTACTGGAGAAAGACGACTTGGTTTTAATTACAATTTACAAGCATGCGAGTTTAGAATTGAGCTTCTTCAACTGCACCCGCCGTCCAGCTTTATACACTTTTTCCCTAAATTGACCATTTGAGGAGAAGTTTCTGTGCATGCGTGGTGAAGGCGCAGGCAGCGCCCTCTCGGGGCGGTTTGGTTTTTGGTTGGAAAACATGAGCCAGCCGTGCATTCCTGCGCTGTAGTGCGACGACTGATGTGAGCTGTAACTTCCACGTAACTGACATGTAACTGCAACGCGATTTATCTGAGCTAACCACGTGTTTTGCAACAGCGAGACTTGTACGTAATAAAGGCCGCGACGACATACAAGGCGCAAAAGACGAACCCGTTGATGGGGCCAGTAATGCGCACATCCAGGACGTTTCGAAACGGGTGTTTCTGCTTTATTTCGCGCTTACTGCCGAGTACACACTGCTCGGTCGTTCTAGAAGAGTGACGCAGGAAAACCGAAGATATATACTAGTATGAACATTCACCATTAATGCTACAATGTGCTTCCTGAACAGCGGGAGCACGGCCGAGCGCAGCCTCGCGTATATCCGCGCATTCTAACGCTCCCGCGGCCCGTTAGCACGCAAAGCAACGCTCTGCCGTATCAGCACGAGCCGGGATTGAGATAGTACAACGGGTCCTTTAATAATAAGCTAAGTGTGCCCTGAGGCAAAAGGTGTTGTGTTAAGTTAGCAGAAACTCCGGCCCTATCAAGGAAGCGCAAACGTAAACGTCTGTGTGCATTAGGAAAGTGCATCCCATTATACTGTCACACTCGCCCGCGCATAGGCGCACATTCACGCACATTTTCACTTGGTCATTCGGCGCTCCGTTGAGGTAGCAGAGTGCAGGTATTGCCACACATGGTCGTTTTTCAGGCTACAACGCGAAAATAATTCGCTACACCCTGTTTCTAAAAACGGAAATGGGATGTTCTCTTCCATCATACTCTTTCGTTAGCTGACACACATTTCCGGCCAATAAACAACACTAAAACAACAAAACAAGCGCACGTGAGCTGCTGAACGCTGCCTTGCGCATGCTTGCTCGAGAGCCCCTTTCCAACCAAAGGTACCGGCGGAGCTTCTCTGTTTGCACGACAGGCGGCGCTCGCTTTTCCGAAAATGGTCCATTCCCCAGGTTGAGGACGCCCTCGCCAAGGTAGGGGTGGCCGAAAACTTTCACTCGCACGCACAAACGGACACCTCCGCACACATGGAAACGCCTCGAAGATAAGTTGAGCCCGAGAGAGAGGGGGACGCTGACGGAGTCCGGACGGTCCGCGGGAGGTGACGTTGCCGGCTCGCCAAACTCCCATGGTCGGCGACCCTTATTCTTCATTCGAAGAAGCCGGCGCGCAAAGCCGGAGTGCCAGGTCGGGAGGTAATCCAAAGTGGTTTTGTCTTTAGCGAGGCTGACGACTGCTGTGGACAAGCGGCACCGAAGACCTCTGAAAGGGTGGATTCCCACGCTTGAGCTCTCGCTCGTTCAGATCCCGGGAATCCAGATTGGTTGTGCCATTAGCGGTCCCGGAGAAGGGTTTTAGACGGCCGCGGCCGCTTGCTGGCGGCGGTGGCGGTGGCGTCGGGGACTCCTGAAAGGGTATTTTCTCAGAATTCTGCTCCCCGTTTAGTCCCACGCAACGACCGGGCGACGCATGGAAATGGCGCCACCCTGACACATGGTGAAAGTTTCTGTCTCGGTGGCAAATCTCTAAACCTGCCGGCGCCCATCCGAATACTATCTAGCGCTTGTATAAGCAAATTCTATTCAGTAATGGAGAGTATGCTGCTACCACTTGAGACTAGTATATCATCTTTAATTGTCTGAGTTGGCTGAGTTGGCTTTGTTGAAAGATAACTGGTGTGATTATCTTATGGTGTTACAGTCCTTTAACTGAGAAAATGCTATAGCTAAGCCAACTCGAGTAACTAATCAATCCGCCACTCTGATTGACCACGTGCTTTGCAACAAAGACAAATGTGTTTGCTGGTGTCTGCGACATTGCCATTTCAGACCACAATCTCACTTTCGTGCTTTTTCTCTGTTACCGTATGCGCTGTTATTCTACCCAGACTCGAGAACGTGCAGCTCGAGTTGATTACGCTCACGTGCGATCTCTGCTTCAGTGCACCCACTTCGAAGGCGTGTATGATAACGATATAGATATTGAATACCAGAATCTGTTGGTCAAAATCACTCGTGTCAATGAACAATCGACTCGCACATATGCTAGGCGTATTATACTAGGCGGGCTACACTCGAAGTCCTGAAGAAGAAAGATTCGTACCACCACAAGTGGAGAAACAATCAGGCTAATAACTACTACGGCGAACAGTTTCGGTGCTACCGAAATAAGTCGGTTGCAATGATGAGGAAATCAAGGAAAAAATACTATGACAAGTTAATTACACGGCAGTAAGCTAATTCAAGAAAGATATAGAGCATCGTAAGAGTTATTGTTGGTTTAAAGAAAAAAAAACACATCGTTCCTTATGTAATCTCTGAGGAGGTCGCTAATACTTTCAATAATCATTTTATGGATTGCGGAAGGAATTTGGTTAAGGCATTACCGTCAACAACACCTGGGTTAAGCCCAGCTACAGTAACGCATAATACCTTTGCCTGTCATGAACTAACCGAAGATGAACTAACCGTTTATGACGGAATACAACAGAAGGTGTTAAAAGACGGTGTGCTGAGACTCTGTGCGTCCCCTTATGGAAGATTTTGAACCATGCGATAATTAGCTGCAAATATCCAGCAACTTTGAAGATAGCGAATCTAGTGCCAATCTACAAGACTGGCGATCGCAATGACCCCAATACTTACAGATCTAGATCTGTGCTTAGGGCAATAGGTCCGCATTTCGGAAAACTAATAGCGCTACAGTTTAATAAGTTTCTGCTTGATGATAACGTATTTTGTGCAGAGCAGCATGGATCCCTTCCAGCTAAATCAACAACAACTGCCATTGTAATATTTTGGCAGCAAATCAACCGTGCTCTTCAAAAAACCAGCTGGCAAGAGTAGTATTCCTTGACATAAGACATTTTAATGCGTCTGTCACTCCCTAGTTGCTGGCGAAATTAAAAGCATGTGACCTTAATAATAATTGTCTCCAGTTCCTCGCTAGTTAACTCTCCGATAGAAAACAGAAAGTAGTTGTGCAGAACACACACTCCGCATTCCTATCCAACACTTGCGGGGTTCCGCAAAGGTCTGTATAAGGTCCGCTTTTTTAATATTTTCTTGAATGACTTCCCGCAAGCCGTTCGATTTTCAAAGGTTCTAATGTATACGCGGATGACACTGCTCTTTTGTTCCGAGCTGAATTGCTCTCGGTCCTAAAAAGCAGGATAACATCTGAACTGTCTAATATTTCCTCATGATGTTCCGTAAATAAAGTAACAATAAATGTAGATAAGACTAAATATTTAGTACTCCAATCTTGAAAAAGAAACATGGGTAATGGCGCGATTCACATATCATTAAACAACCGTAGGACTCAGCAGGGGTCTTCGTAGAAATAGCTCGGCGTCATCTTTGACCAACACCTGTATTGGCAAGGACACATCGAAAAGGTGTGCAAACACACGGCTTTCAGCTTCTACGCACTCATTAAGGCAAAGCCGTATTTTCCGTACAGTGTACTCCGTTCTTTGTACATTTCGCTGTTTACACTGTCACATCAGCTGCTGCTGCGAATCGTTGGGCCAAACATAAAAACCTATTTAGTTCTCATACAGAGGCTACAGAAGAGAGCATTGCAGGTAATTGGCCATGCGTCTTCAAACAATAGCTGCACTTTGTTTATACAAGGAGCATCGCATACTATAATTTGAATTCATGCTTAATTACAAACTATGTGTATTCGTAAATAATATTATTAATACTAATACTCCTATACTACTCAGTTTATTTTTATTAGCGTACCTTAACACAAGGAATGCATAAAATGGAAATTTCATGTTGCCTGCCGGTAGCATTGTATTCGGGAACGCTTAGTTCAATTTTCTGGCACAAAAGTATGGAATACAGTGCCTATTATTGTGAAGCTTTCAAATGACTTTAAGCTGTGCTTCAAGTTTTTCTTTATTAACAAAAAGGAAGGGCCCTTACCTCTACCTTTTTTGTAACGGTTTGTTGACCTTGATGAACTTTTCTTTCCTGTTTCGTATCACTCTGTGTTTTTTTTAAGTGTTACTTCAAGTTCGCATTTTGTTCTAAGGCATTCTTTATTACTGTTCTCGATTCTTTTCTTTAGTTTTTGCTCATTATGACTATCTGGTGTATTTTATTTTATTTTTGTACTGAACCTTTTCCCTAGCCGCACGGCTATCGGTCCAAATATTTTTTATGTAACGCCTTGTACTTTCAAAATCAATAATGCTTTGACTTTGACTTTACCCAACTACTCATCCATTCATACACTCTGCATTCACAAAATGCGGAAGTACTTCGCCAATAAACGTTTGTATAGCTGAATTAATATCCTGAAAGACTGCTTTGCTATGAACAACAATGATATTTACTCTGTAAGAAAGAGAGGTAAGCGCGAAGGCATGCGAACTGGATTGCGGATTTATCCCTTTGGTCTAGCAGCACAGTGAAGGATGCGACAGGAGTTTTGTAACCACAGGATCAAGCACATATGCACCCGAATGGGTTACGCAGGTCAGTTTCTATTAGAGATAATTCAAACAACGATAGATATCAATGAAAGCTAATGACTACGATTAATTAGTAGTCACGTTTGGGTTGGCATCAATCCACTTATTTCCTTGAGGATAAAGTCAACGATATGAAAAACTGCCGCTTTTGGGTATGTAGCAACAAAACTTTTCAAAGGAATAGTGAAGTTCATCACGCAATGTGGCGGCAGAATGTGCAGGCTGACAACAAAAGAAAACTAAAACATCGTGATGTTTTAAGCTAAAACGTATACGAATAAATTCAGGTTTTCATTTCAACAGGACACCATAGGTACTTCTGCCTTCACAATTCGAAATCAAAGTACTATTCTCTGAGTGGCCGCTGCTGTCACATTTTGCCACTATATATTTATGTTCGTAAGAAAAATAATTGCTTATAGAGTAGAGGCAGAGCATCCGCCTCGTGTGCGAGAGGATTGGGGCTCGAGTCCCGGTGCCGCGCAATTCTGCAATGGGATAAAAATGAAATTCCACGTGTCGATAGAATTGCATAACCGGGCCTGGGGTGCAGCCTGATCTCGGTGGCCAGAACCGGCAATGCACTCCCTCACCAGAGCAGGGTTTGGTCACCCTGGTGTAGTACTTGGCCACAATCTTCGAGGAGCAAACAAATTAACCCTCGACCTTCAGTTCCCAGCAGAAACGGAGCAACTGACCAAGGCAGCTGTCATAGCTGTGACGCAGCGGAGGCTAAGTTACGGAGAACGCAGCGAGCAATGGAAGCAAAAATTGTAGGTGTAACTTAAAGAGAGCGGAAGCGGGCATAGCGGGTGAGTCGAAATCAAGAGAAAGAAATGGGTTTGGGCAGCGCATGCATTGCGAAGACAATGCAACCGCTGGAGCGGATTCCAAGAGAGGGCAAGCGTAGCCAATGGCGGCAGAAAGTTAAATGGGCGGATAAGGTTAAGAATTTTCTGGGGATACGGTGGCCGCAGCCTGCAAAGAGAAAGTGTTTATTGGTGAAATATGGGAAAAGTCTTTGCCCTGCAGTGGGCGTTGTCGGGCTGGCGCTGATGATGAAACCAAACGAGAGATCCCTGGGAGTTATCATGCACTTCCTGGCGCACTGGTGCAGCGGTTAAGCAAAGCGCCACAGCCCAGCGATGAGAGGTGCTCCCAGCGGTGGGCCTAGTGTGGCCCACGGTTGCTCTTCTCGAGCGACCAATCATTAATTTAGCTGTCACCTGCCACGATGGGCAGTTTGCTCACTATCAGGTGGGCAGGTTGTGATGACACTGCAAGGTGACGTGACCTAGGTGGCCCGCCCGCCTCCCTGGTTGCTCTCTGGGGACCACCTGCCGGAGCCATGCGCGTAATTTTTCGCTCAGAATGCCGACGCCGATGACGCAGAGCAGAAAATTTCTGAAGGACGTGGCTTTTACAGCTGTATATCACCTTTATCACCTTTCCAGGAAATGAAGATGCTCATATAAAATGTTGACTTAAATCTCAGCTGTTTACAACAGGTCACTTCAACAAATGCAGATATCGGTTTTGTTTTTGATAATACTTCACCATTTATTAGATGGAACTTTTCCGCTGAAATATTAAGTGGTTTCCTCGTTGAAAACAGAGAAATATTTTCTCATTACACAGTCGTTGCTATACGTGCTTCTGGGCGCACGGAGAAGTCGTCGACCGGGTTTTATGCTCATTCATGTACTGAAAGTATTCCGTTAGTGGCCATGATTTCACGCCGGTATTTTTCGTGCATTTTTTGGCACTTGGATTGCCTCTTCATGAAATTCCTTGGAATGCGCCTCAGGTTCATTGTTCCCGTATATTGTCTCGCTCTCTTGTTACCTTTGCAAGCCTTGCAGAGTCCTCTTTTTAGCTGGTTCTTTGAGCTCTTTGCTCCCCGCAATGTTAACGAAGTGTGCTCTGTCTGGGTCCTGGGGCATTTAGGTGTTTTCAAACGAAACATGTGTTACCTTGGCTCTGTAGGCTGTCTGTGTACCTGTTGCATATCCCGTTGCTGATCTCATCCTTTCGACAACGTCTCGCTTTAAGCTGTACCAACACATCGCTAGCCGATGCCGTCATTAGTTGCTTGCTATTTGCAATCATCAGTATTTAACTTACCCCAGGAGTTTATCCCCTTGTAGACCTAGGCAGTTTGAGGTGCCGCTGACTCGCTGACGATACAACATACCTTGCGTAAATTTATATTTATGTCCATGTAATTTCACTCCAAGACACCTTTGCAGATCATGCGGGGTAGTTTATTCCGCAGAGCTTTACATGCTCTGTGGCAGACGGTTCGCTCTTTAGAGAAGGTCATTTCTGAAAATCCCCTTCACTAGGTTAGAGCTCACTCTATCAATTCCCGTTCTTCTGTCCTTCAGTATGAGAGGCAGGAGATTTGTATTGAATTCTGTTTCTGAATATCTTCACGAGTTTTTAATTGCGACCGACAGATTCCCTTGTTCACTGTATTGAAAACGGTTCCAAATTGTGTGGTGCTTGCAAGTGTTTTCGTGTTTTATAATTTCTAGTCAATTATGTAATATTTTCTGTGTAAATTAGTTTTCTCTTTTTGTTCCACTCTCGTTCATGCATGCTTTATTTGCCCTTCAGCTTGCAATCTCTACATTAACTGTCTGAGTGTTCCTCTCCAAACCCCAGTGCTTATGTCCTATGTCTGAAACAGAAAACAACTACAGCGTGGGGCTTTCAGCAAAGATCGAACCAGCGGGTGGCTGCGGTTGTGTTTTTTTTTTTCACCTAAGCTCAGGGTAGGCCCATATGATCCAAGTTCGGGGCGCTTACTCTCCGGCCTGCCAGGTATGGTCCGCCCTGACTCACGTCCAGACTACCATACCTTGGCCGGTCTTCGTCGCCATCCCGGGCTTCTAAATAGGGGCTGCTGTCACCATTCTGAGCTGTTCGTCGACTGCGACCTTAGAGCTCTGGCCGCGATCTGGGGTACGAGACTCGGGCCGTCCCTCCACCGTTGGCTACAAACTTGAGTACCGAGGCTGGTTGACCCGCATTAGGGAGCTAGATTCGGCCCTGCTCTGTCACCCGCCTTGGACGCTGCTTTGAGGTCCGTGTGTTGCGGTCTCTGCTGCAGCTTGTACGAAAGTCCTCGCTCTCTTCCGGCTCTTCGCCGCACCTCTTCGCCTGACGCCTACGTGTCTGACTGGGAGCCTGGACGCACTCTCTTGAACCAATTTTATTTTTTCTCCCTCTCTCTTTTCTGTTTCCTTATTTCACGTTTTTCCTGCCCGTGTACCTTAATTCTTAAATGATAGTTTTTTCCTGCCATGTTAACAAACTTTTACGGGGGGCTTCCTGTGGCGAAATATTTCTCTCTGCTCATCAGCCGTGCGCTGCAAATAGTAAAACTGTAATGGTCGTTCACGCGGAAATATTTACGGCCGTTTTGGTTTCGTCTTTGTTATTCCTAGCAAATGAACAGCTACTTAATCCTGGGCATCCAATTCTAAGTAATAAGCTTCCCGAAAACGCTAACGGCTGATAGGGTTCCTCACTAAAGACGTTATTAAATTTAGCTGAAAGGCATAACAGGAGCGACGGAACCTCTTAGACGAAGCGCATCAGTGTTATAGACCGTTGTTGTGCGCTAGTTGGTGTATTTCATTAAAAGGTAGGAATGCGCAGGTAACACAAGGAGGGCAGACATAGGCTCGAAGACGACACTACGAGCGCAGTTGTGTTGTTTTCGTTACTATCTCTCCTGTCCTTGTCTTTTTTTGCGAAATCATACATTTAATGCATTAGTGTAGCAAGCTCTATAACAGTGAACAGTTGTATTAATAGTCTTTATGTTTCCAGGATTGGCGGATTATTACTTTTTTTTCATGCCAATACCTCTTTTCCGCTTTTGACAGTGGCTGGTAACACAGGGTGTGGCTCATTGATATCTCCAGAAAATAACGTCGTGGGTCACTCTAGCGTCCAAAAGGTGCGATGCCCATGCGCTGTGTTCCGATCAGCAGTCTGATGAATTTCGGAAATACCTGTAACCTTGAAACTGACTTCGAGTCAGAGGTCTGAGTACTTTTAGGCACCATTTATTTTCAATAGATAAACCCTGAGGTTTCTGTTGATCAAACACGCCTAAGCAGTATCCATTGCACTGAAAGTGTTTTTTTTAGGTTAATCAGTTAAGCGGGTTGTAATCAAAGAAAACCTGATATTTTTATTTCGAACCTACTAAAAGTGTCATTTCTGCTTTTTTCAAATACAAGCATCATTGTTTCGAGAGTTTGTGTAGAGGATGAGTGGTTGCTCCTACTCAGAAAGGTTTTTCTTATAGTCACTTGGCGTAGTTTTTTTTTCTGTTATATGAATTGTCTGTAGTGATTTCATATTTGACGCTAAAAGATGCATGTATGTGAAGAAAAACCTCTGATTTTGCAGAATTCGAGAATTCCTACATATCGTATGATATGTGAAAGACAACTGAAATGCTGCTGGGTCTACTAATAAATGCAAGCAAATGCGGCAGTGGGAGCCAGTCAGTTTGTTATACGAGCTGAAGGTACTTGCGAGTCAAGGCAAAATACAAAAATAATCCTGTGGCGTGAAATGTGAATTGTGAGTCGTGAACTCGGGGAGGCAAATTCGACGATGTGACTGCTGAACGTGAAGAAGCTGATGTTTATTTCATGTGAGTGCTTGTTTAGAGTTAGGGATGCGCATGATTGTGAGCCGCAAATTTTAACCCGCTAAAGTGGATACTCTCACAATGAGCGCACGGTAAGAATACCACGTGCTCGAAATGAATTGGCAGCTCTCGGCTGCGCATTTCCTGCTAACCCACGAACGGCTTCTTTCACGTTAGAACTAGCACACTCCAATTATAACCCATATGTGTGCGGTTCACTTGAATAAATAGGCCAACAAGAGACACCGAAAGAATGATGAAAGAACAGCATTCGGTGGCTGGAGATAAAACGGCAGAGCAAAAACGTAATAAAGTACTCGAACTACTGTCGATGCGCTAGTCTTGCTTAGCCATTGACCATGGGAAATTTCACTCTCAGACATCGAACTCGTGTTTTCTTCGCGGAAGTTGTTTTGGTGGTTTTATCTTTAGTAAAGGCATATTCGCCATGGAAAGCATAAAGTGACATTCCACAGGAATTGAATAAAATCAGCTCTCTTGCATCATCACGATTTCACAGCTATAAAAAACCACACCCATCAGTGTTACCTCTGCTGTGTCAGAAAGCTTCGCTCTTCTCGGTAGCGCGCTTTTATCTGAAGTGCACTATTTCTAAGCTGGCGGCAAACGCTTCAGGCACTCATTCGAATCCCTTTCCTGTTATTTTTTTCTTCGTGGCATTCTTAACTGAAGCACCGATGCTTTCGAGCCATGGAACACGAATAGGAAGAAAAAAATTCAGTCAAGAGAACGAAGTTTCCTATAAACTGCCCAGCGCTGCTCACAGAAAAACCATCGGGCGCAACCGGCGTGAGATCAGAGGGGCGAACATTAAATGGCGAGGGCCATTCAGCGAAGCATAAGCAGAATTTTGGCCACGGTGTACTAATCGAGTTAGATTCTCTCGCTTCCAGAGGGAACTGTTCCGAATCAAGCTGGAAGCGTACAGCCCACCAAGCGGAGCGCCAAAGAGGTTTATTGAGATTTTGTTAGCTTGGCACACATTAAAAGGTGACTTCATTTGATTTCATTCTCTGTTAAGTACAATTAGCCTACTCCGACCTAAGGCCAGTCATTATCAAAACTTTCCCTTTCCTCAGTTGCTTTACTAAGTAGAATGCTGGCAAACCTAAATAAGAAACTGCTCTAAATTCTAGCATTCTTACTACGCGAATGGTGGCACCGAAACCAGGAAGTAACGAGAAGGAAAGGAAAAAAAAATATTTTGAACGGCTGAATTTGTAAAGTCTTCCTGCTACCAACTGGGTTGAGCAAATGCGTCCTCATTGTGAAATGCTAGAAAGGTATTTTAGAATAAAAATCAATGAATTCTGCAACCTGTTATAATTACTGGTAGAGAAGACATAGAGGAGCAGCAGCGGTAGCATCGTTATGCAAGAAATGTTGAAATTGTCTGTATATAACAGGAGTCACTGAATTGTTCACGAGAAATGTAAGGGCTAATAAAGCGCAAACCTGTTCAATAAATTGCTTTGTCCTCGAAGTCATGAATAAAATTAAAACCAAGGAAAATGTTCTGCTATACTGCAGTTATCCAATCTTACTGCCAGCCGTCAGCTGCAAACAAACCCTTTCTTGCATGCATGGAATTGATGCGACAACAAGCTGTGCTGGAAGGAAAAAATTCGCAGTAAAGGTACATCAGAGCTATCCAATGAATGGTAAACACTATTTTCCACTTCACTTGTATAATGTAGCACGCTTTACTGTGTAAGTGCAGTTCAAGGATTATCCCAACGTAGTATAATTTTTCCAAAATACCGAACTCAAACAACTAGAACATAACTGACCTGTTCCCGTGATTTAAGTGAGTAGTGCTCACGGAGTTGAATCTGCTAGATGCCGAGCGGTGAATGAATTTTTTTTGCACTAATAAAAACGATCAGACAATTTCATACAAATCAAACACCGTCACAGTAGCTCAGTGGTTATGGCGTGATCGTCTGCTGAGCCGAAAGGCGTGGGTTCGATCCCGGCCGAGGCGGTCGCATTTTGGTGGAGGCGAAAAGCTAGAGGCCCGTATCTTATCCGATGTCAGTGCACGTTAAAGTACCTTAGTTGGCCGAAAGTATTCGGAGCCCTCCACTACGGTGTGCTTTATAGCCTGAGTCGCGTTTGTACGGTAAAGGGCAACTACTCATGTTTTAGATACCAACAAGCTTAAAGAGGTCGAAGATGCGAAGTTTCAGGTAAAGCATGTAGGGACAATTTGGGACAACATTCGAAGGGTGACCTAATCGCCTATAAAAATCGCGACGGCTTTCAAGCTTCTCCGCAGAGCACAGCACAAAGTTACGTGCTCATCATGACGCCATTGAGGTATCGGTACATTTCCAATGCAAGAACGCTTCCTTTGATTAAAAAAAAACAAACAACGCCACCGAAGGAAATGGCCGCCGACGTCTATTTGTCAGCGTTCAACGAGGCACGGCAGGGTGTGGTTGACGGCAGTAGAAACTTGACATCTTACCTTCCGTGACGTCAAACCAAGCTTCTCGCACTCCTCCTTTGAAGTAAGGATAAGCCTAAAATTTAATCCTCAACTGCGGTAGGCTAGTGGTCTGAGAATCTGCCTCGCCCTGTTGCGCCGGTTGCGCCGAGTGCCTATCGGTGATACAATGGGTGCAAGCCTTTGCCCTGGTCTGGTGCTCGGCTTATTTAGGGTGAAATGCTTGGGATGGGAAATGGGTCTTTGACACCACCTTGAGTAGAAGAAAAATACCTTCTGCCATGACGCTCTTTGGCCACAGATGCCGTTGCGCCATTAATATCCATCATCATTATCATTATTTTATGTGATATCGCAAACATACAATGCATGCTTTACCTACAGCCTATATATATTTGAATGCTTGAACATCGCGGACTTCGCGAAAAGTAGTGTAGTTGTTCTTTAACAGCTTCATTGATGGTAAGTGTAAACGCTGCACGGATCAGAGCCATGCGCCGCGAGAGGAGGGCTAGTTGTACCGAGAGAAACACTCTGCACACCTATCACGGTGGCTATTACTACCAGCATTTCTATGCATGCTGAATTTTTGGTTGTTCGAAAATATTGGTTGTTACCAGCATTGAAAATCTAGTCCGTGCTTCGAAGCAAAAGACGGGAAAAAAGTGGAAGAACTGAGGCGGAGTGAGCTCTTTCTGTCTGCTTCCTGCCATTTTCGCTCTCTCTTTTGTTTTTGGTTTCGATTTTGTTATTTTTCTTATTATGTATTTAACTTCTGTAAATCCATCTGAGTATCAGCCTGAAGACTGCAGCCAGGGCTGCCCTCCATACAGTTTTAGATAAATGAGTGTTAACTGCCGCCTCCGCAGCCCGTCTGAGTTATTAGCTCTGAATTTGCATCTTATTTTTGCCGGTTGTGTGTATTCGTTATCAATGCATGCACGTGTGTGTCTCTAATATGCGCTGCGCTCGAGAATCACATTTATTTCTCATGACTCGCACCAGCTATGAGCGTGGAGCGAGACAGAGCCTTCACTAGAATAGGAGGCCGTCAGGGTGGAGAAGTACGTCTCGTGACTGGTGGCTCTTCAAGTCATTTTTGCAGAGATAACTGGCCATTCACTGAAGAGACGAGGCGGCAGCCGTCGGTCTTCGGAAACGACCCCCACACCCTATCGCCTCGTCCTCTCCATCTTTTTGCGACCTAGAACACCACCGAACATTTTTGTACCCTCACTGAAAGCGGGTGGCGAAGCTTGGCTGTAGGCACAAAAAGGGCTGTGTGTGTGCCATCATTCGGTCCTTACGCCGGAACGGACTGGTGTCGACGCCCTCTGCTTGCGATGGAAGCATCGCCTCGAGCCTCTCATCAAGGAACTCCCGCTAAAACGTGACATCAAAAGTTCCTGTCCCTGTCTTATCACGAACCTCGTCTTTCCTTTACTGAGACATCTCTTTAAGTGCAATGAAGGAAAGTAAAGTTGAAAAAGCCTTTATGTTCTGATAAGAAGACATCCGTAAAATAAATCATGCATTTCTAACCGTAGACTTGATATAGGAGCGCTGAATATTCAGTTCTCCTTTTTGCACGATCGATGCCATTCGCCCTGAGGAAAGAAGCATTCGTTGCTTAGAAGTTCACAGCTGCCTTGTAGAGGAGAACCAAGCTTCGCTCATTTCAAAAGTTTAAAACCTTAATTGTGAACAGAATTTAGTGCTGTCACTGGAGCTTAGGCGCCATGAAAAGGACCAGTAAAAAGGCAGGCAAGGAAGACTTCCAATACACATTAAATGTTATAACGTTTCCTTCCGGCATCACAGTTTGAGAAAACTATAATTTTGCAAAATGGTAATTTTTTGCCCAGTATTAGTAACCAAAAAATCACGAGCACGTTACCATAAAAATAATGTTCGTATCGTCAACAGATTGGGAGATACAGCAAGTTTTCCAACCTTTGCTCTGGTATTACGAAACTAAAATTTAAATGCATGGGTTTTGGAAACCAGTGACGCTCATTTTATACGTCCTTAATGTCAATTTTTTATAGTTTATAGCTGCAACTATAACTAGTATTCTGATATTTGATTACGGATTTAAGATTTTTTTACAAACTTACAAAAAAGCCCAAGGGTCATGACCACACTCGAAGAATGCTTGTTGGTTACCTTCGTCTGCTTTGGTTAGACGAGACTGAAGTGCTAAACCTGCGTTTCGCAGTTTTACAGGCGCTTCAACAGAGTATTTACAGCATTTAGATGGTAATCCGACTGGTGTGGCTAAGGTCAGGGCACAGAGAAGACGGAAACCCAAGTTCAGAAGGAATCGACACATGGAAGACCATCTTTCTTCCGAGTTACTGCTTCCGGATGTTTCGGCGTGTGCCAGAAGCTTGGGAACATTGCGAAAACGTGTAAAGCTCTGAGACCAGACTCTTCTGTCAAAGGAAACAGAATAACTAATAGTGGTATCTTTACTTCTGTTGCTTTTTTCGAGGCCTGCCCGCCCTGAACTCTTCGGCTTGTTTAACTCTCTTCACTATATTGCTAATGACATTGCCCGCTTTGTCTCTTCATCTGATTTTTACCTATGCCTAGCTTCCTCTTCACGGCTTTCAGGCTCTCTCGGTTTCTTTAGAGTATGCTCGATTCTCTCCATTTTAAACTTTTTATTCCGGCTGCCTTGCGCTTATTTTGTTAACTTCTGTAGCTCTGCTAGTTGTATTCTGTCTGTAGGATTGGCGTTTCTTAATCAGATCATTAGTCTCCTGAGATAGCGCCCCGCTATCCTCCTATACTATGCTACCGCTTGCATCTTAGCGCACTTCGTATTGATATCCGCGAGACTGCCGTTCATTTTTCAAACATTAAGATCGTCTTCTTCTGTCAAACCGAAATATCTGTTCTGCAGCGAAATCCTGAGTTCCTCTACTTTCCCTCTTTGTACTAACTCCTCAATGGGCTTCCGATTCTGTAGTTTTTTTGTTGTCTCTTCAAGCCCAGGCTACATTGGCACAGAGTACATATTTCCCAGAACCTCCACATCTTGCACGATGCCAGGGTGAGTGCATAGTATGAAGTATCACTTTTGTCTCCCACTGGCGCTCAATATCCACTTCCTGCGGAAAAAGGTATTCATGATCAGTAAACTATTTCTATCTGCGAACTCTATAATAAGTTTTCGGTGCTATTCGTAGAACATATTCCATAGTCGCCTACCACCTGGTCGCCAACCTGCTTTTGCCTACCTTCGCTTTGAAGTCACCCATCAGTACAGTGTACTGTGATTTTACTTCATTCATTGCCGACTGGTTACGTTTATAGGAGTTGAAAGTCCCAAAGCATCTCAGGCTTTGATGGACGCGGTAGTGGAGGGCTCTGGAAATTTCAGCCACCTGGCGTTTCTTAACGCGCACTGATTTCGCAGTGTAGACGTCCTCTAGAATTTGACCCAATCGGAATTTTCCCACCGCGCCTGAGATTGAACCCGGGTGTTTCGGGTCAGCAGGCGAGTGCCATGACAACTGAGCCACCGCGGCAGCGTCATTGCCGATTCCACGTCTTTATAGCAGCTTTCAACGACCTGGTCATTATGAGTGGAGGTAGGCGAGTAGGCCCGAACCACCTTCAGGGTGTATTGCAGTAAATTACGATAGCTGCCACCCTCTCGTTAATAGTATAAAACTCCTCTACATTGCCAGCTTTGTCTTGAGTGATCAGGAATACCACACCTCGCTCTCGTCTGGTCGCTAATCTAGAATCCCATAGTATGCTCCCGCCCTTTAGCACTGCACGTGATTCATCTGTCCTCCTAACCTCACTAAGCACCATGACGTAGCAGTGCTGTTCAAGCACTGCCAGGCTAGCCTCAAAGGATAGGCTATAGTGTTAAACGTTGCCAGTTTCGCATTCAAATCATGGCCTGTTCGGAGCCTAAGATGCTTAGTACCCTCCGCTGCGCCATAGCTCTGACCTGCGCTGATTAAGAAGTTTGCGTGGATACGGTGGGATTAGCTGAAAAAGGAGAGGGCTAACTGGAGAGACATGGAAGAAGCCTTTGCCCCTCAGTGGTCGTAGTCAGGCTGATGATGATGACGATGATGCTTGACCGGAATGCACATACATCAATAAAGCTCGAATAACGCTCTCACCAAGGGATATGCTCTACCTGTGCAGTTGTGTGCGTTGAGTGTGCGTTCGAGCACTCGACTTAAGCATGGAAAAGGGTGATGCGTGCAAACGAGAACAATGTTCGAGTGGTGTACGCAGTGCGCCACTCAAGGAAGGGGCATGCAGGTGGAGCCTCCACCACATGTCAACACCTGCGCTTCAAAAGTAGCAGTGGAGTCGATGGCAGATTCTGGCTGAAAAATTAGTCGCGTCGTGAGGAGCGTTGACTGTGGTGTTTCGCGTGGTGAAACATGACAAAAGTGTGGGCAGTTTTCTTTGAACGAATGTGTATCTGTGACAGAGGAAAACTTGTTCATAATGAGGCTCTTTCCAGCTGATTAAAATCTTGCAAAACCAAAAGCAAGCTGAGCCCAAAGAATGCCTGTGGTTTAGCTCTGGTTAAACCTGACTTGAAGCGATATCTGCAGTAGGCCGAGTGGAACTCGCTCAGTCGAATTGCAAAGTCAGACTTTCGCCTCTGCGTTTCGTGGGCGTTCCTTCTTCATCTTCGCCCCTGGACGTAGATTCACCCTCTCCCTCTCTGCACTCCTCCCCCACTCGGTTTCTCCGGGGTGCCGCGCCGCCGGCAGCTACCACGGTGGCCACGGCGCCGCCACGCTGAAGGCTCGAAATGCAAGCGTAATGTAGGCGAGCGGCACGCATACCAGCTGCGTGCTCTGACGTCACTCCGCGCATGCGCACAACTGACGATCCAGGTGGTGTCTGCTCCGTCGTCGGCGCAGCGGCGAGGCGCGCGCGCACACCAGCAGCGCGCTATGACGTCACTCCGTGCATGCGCACCGCTGGCGAAGCGGTGGTGGTGCGGCTCAACGCGCAGCCACGTTGACCTCGCGAAGTGGCTGGCATACTGTAGCTATCACTACAAAAGTGCTGCGTACCAGGAGTGGAAAGCAAATCGCACTTTTTGCCAAGCAAACAATGAAGGAAGGGCAGGTAGTATGGAGACTATTGGCTTGTATAGAATATTTCAGATATCAACAGCAACATTATAGCTTTGAAGCAACTGAACTACTACGGCGATGGCAATTCTTAGAGGTAAGTCACTGTAAAGAACATGTACGGAGGGAGCAGCGTGCAGAATCTTGCTTGCATTGAGCGTGTCCAGAAGCGTTTTGGCTGCTGCTGCTGAGGTGATAAAGAAAAGCTAGTTGATGCCCTTATCGACCGCCTGCAAAAAATATTATGGGGTTGCCGTAAACCAAATGTGGAAAATATTTCGACATGGAAACAAGCCACCTTAGCTAGCTTCTTTCTCTAGGGCTCTATAGCTCTGAAGACAAGAATTCAAGGCACCGCCTGTGCCCGCCTGGACGGCACAGATGGTGTGGGTACAAAACGGTAGCAGCACCCGGCGGAGGAAGATAAGTGCACAAAAGAGGGCTTCCAAATGATTTTGCTGAACAGACTGATAGCTTTGTATCTATGTTCAGGTAGATTTCTATCAAGTGTCTGCATGGAAAAACATAAAGTGAAAATCAGTGTTTCAATGTGCTCATATGGCAGCGGGCTCCAAAAGAGGTGTACGTAAGCTTCTCTACACTGCTCTTTCCCTTGGTTGATGGTGTGCGACACTTTGATAATGGCAGTGTAAGCAACCTGGTTATATTGAGGCAGGCTGGCATCGAACCAGGATACTACACGACAAAAGCTTGCATTGCAAGAGACCACCAGCACGTGCAGAATGCGCCACACAAATGAAATTACGACACAAAATGAGCTAGGAACAAAAGTACACGACACTGAATTTCTCCAGGGCTTCAACTATCAGCCTGGAGCATTTTAAACCTGTGTGTGTGTTTTTTTACACCTTTTACTTGGTATGAAATCCTGACGTGTTTCTCAAAATAGTGTTTTACTCCACCTCAAATTATAAAAATTTTGTTGCGTTTTTCTGGATGAATATTTTGAAATCAAATTTTTTTCATTCATTCCTTACATGCAGATTGTGCAACAAACTAACAGTAAATGATTCGATCGAAAGCTTCAAACTTAAAAGCTCATTTTCGGTATAGAAAAGATGGCAATGGGTAATTTTTCAAGTTTCTTTTCTTTTCAAAAATTAATTTCTAAATATTCGTCACATTACATTTGTCATTATTATTTGCTTAGGTCACTCATTCAGACACATAAATACCACATGTTTCATCAATTTAACTTTTCAGAAATTTCTTATTATTGCTGCCGCGAGTAGCAAATTTAACTCATTTTATGACAAAAATAACTCCCAAAAATAATTAACAAATTTTGTTCACTTTAAATAATAAAATCAGTTAATTGAAATATGCTTAATCGGAAAGAATGTTACAATTCTAGCTGTCGTATAATTTTTTTTTTAGCGCGCCCTCCCACCTCAATTGCGAATATTAGTCCTTTAAGTATTTCGTGAATACACAGTCTGAAATTTATGTCACAATAAAGAAAATTTATTTGCCCTGCTATATACTTCTGTCGCGGATGGGTAACGCGTCCCCGACTGCGAAAGGGGACCGCTATTGCGTGCAGGTTCGACCTAAGCACCAAAGAGATGAGACAAAACAAAACGAAGCCGTATTTACAATTAAAAAAAAAGAGCCGATACGAAACGAAAAAAAAGAACAAACACACTCAACACGCGTACAACAGTGCACAATAAAGGAAAGAGTTTGCCAGATGTGGAGTGTCTCGTGTGAAGCGGAGTTGCCGTGCAGACAGGGCGGACGCGGGTGGATGTAGTGCGACACGTCTCTGGCGTTGCGTCGAAGGAAGCGTCGGAAGGGAGCCAGGTGGTATTGGGAGCGTAGAGAATCACAGGGAGATGCCAGTGGTCTCCCGCGTCAACAGCCCGAAGAACTTGGCAGCAGCAGGAGAATCGTAGCCAGATCCCGTCGACGGCGGCCCGAAACTCTAGAGACTTAAAGCAGGCCATTCAAGGGTGCCTTTAGGCAGAACGAACCCTCAATTCATCGGCTGCCAGCTCCACGCTGGCAAGGAACGCAGGAGGCTTGCGTCAATGATCCAAGGGAGGTCCGCGGCAGCACGGACCCAACGTCCGACGGCTGCCACCTCCACGCTTGAATGACCAAATATCCGCTGCGCTGTCTCCCTTCACAACTCGGTTTTCTGACACGTCAGCACACCGCTCCTCGTGCTCGCAACGCTCTTTGTCGCCGTAGCCTCGCACACAACATTCGCACACGCGTAACGCTGGGCTGCCACGCGCAACGCTCCGCCGTATGGCGCACCACAGTCGACGCACCGCGTTCGGAAATCCCACGACGATTTCGTGTGCACATCACAACTTCTATGCGACAGATAGGACATAAAGCAGCCCGACCGCAATCTTTCAGAGCCTGTTTCTGAAAATCAAGTTGCAGTGTGTCTTTCGTACATATTCCTCAGCAACTGATTTACTAAAAAAGGACTGAAGAACTTTGCAGCATTGAATCATATAGTTCTACGGTTTACTGGTGCCTATTATCTCAACCCACCATTTTTAGTGCTTGCACAAAAAAAAAAGACTGTACCCAAATTTGCAAGCGTACCTCAAAATATTTGTGTCTACTGCCGTAACTATAAAGATGGCTGAGACTCAGGAGAATACACTTAAAATGAATGTAAGATTCGGCGAGTTGGTTCTATATTGTGCGCATTTTTCCACTTTCAGAGCTACTGCACGCGCAGGTGAACCAATTTCTATGCTCCATTCTGTAGTAAGCGGGCTAGATGTATGATACTCTATTTTTGTTGGTTTTGCTCCCCGTGAGTTCGGATGTGAGCAAGGCGCTTATCGCGCGTCACTTCGTCCTTCAATTTCTTCTTAGGGGCTCAAAGATAGGAGAGCAAGCGTGATGTCAAACCCAACATTTCGGATAGATGAGGGATCTCAGATCGCCCAGAGAGGAAACATCATATCAGCATAAAAGCCGGCGGTTGTTCGAAACCTTCATTTAATCTTGTGCTAATGACATTGCTGACAATTGACGTCAGTTGCCACTTCTCACCTTGTTCGCTTATTTTGTAAAGTGGTCATGAGAGCCGTTTCAGCGTCAAAGCACAAAGAGACCCAAGTGGAATTAGGTGCTGTGTGGTAAACAGCGGCAGAAAAAAAAGCGACAAGGATCGCACGGGCTCTACCGCTGAACCTTCAACTTATCATGGAAGCAGACTGCACCGTGAGGTCTTTTTCGCTGTCCGTTCTACAATAGGGAAGCAAAGACGCCGCGTCGCGCGCGCACAAACTGACTACACTTACACACACGAGGTGAAAGAGGGAGGCCGGGCTCCGCGCAGGCCTACTACTCCGTGCAGGCCTGCCCAAAGATCACATTAGACACGTCATTTTCTTGATACCGGGACACTCCGAGATAGAAGGCAACGAAAGGGTCGATAGAGTCGCTCGCGAGTACACTAACCGAGGACTTTTGAACGAAGACTTCTTGACGGTAATCCCGACGTACTCCAACATTCTAAATTATTACAGAGAGACAAGACTAAAGTATCCTCCTCCCCGGAACAAATTAATTCAGCAAGAAGCAGTTTACTGGCGGAAGCTGCAAACCGGAACCCTCCCTAATTTACACATCCTTAGCAAAATGTTCCCGAACCGATAGAGGGACATCTGCCCATGGTGCGGTGCAAAACCCACCCTATACCATTCTACTTGAGAATGTGTCAGAAATAAGGCATTCCATGGCTCAGAAAATCAGAGTGCGGAGCAGTGGGAGAGTGTGCTCTCCAGCGGCAACCCAATCCTCCAAAGACAATTGGTCATCCATGCCCAGCGAGCGGCCAAACTCAGCGGTTCCCTGGAATAGGGGCGCCGACCTCTGCAAGACGGAGGGAGACATCTGCTTGAACATGAAGACCTCTGTCTGACCGAAAGACCTTCTTAGAGCAATAAAGTGTGTCTTATCCTACTCTATAGGCTTTGGTTTGTTAAGAGACTGTTGTTCGCATTCATGTATTGATTTTGAGAGTTATTTACGTTTTTCCTTTCCTATTTACTAGGCGTAAGTTATTCCTACGAACACAAGCAAGCAGGACATGTGTCCTCGATATGCCTGGCCGCTGTATTCCGCTTCTAATATATTAGCTCCCCACTTGCCTAGCGCAGGAAGGTTGTCCGTTTCAATTTTGTATTCCTTCGGGAAATCGAGAGAGGCGCAATAAACAAAACCCTCATGGTGTGGGTATTTTAAGCTTCCGTACTGTCTTCAAAAGAAGCCTCGCTTGTTCTATAACTTTATGAATTCTCTTTTCTGTTTTTTTGCCTCCGTTGGGGCTGCCGAAGCGTGAGGAGAAAGGTTTTCACAGTGCACGGCTCACCGCTCACAAAATTTGTCAGCGTCGGCCAAGCGCAATTCATTCGTTCTCATGGAAGACGGATGGCGTTGGCACGCTTGTCGACGTTGTTGTCAGGTTCAGCTCTGAGAGAAAGCGCATTGCGGGAGTGTTCGCGTTGAATAGAACCGCCCAAAACAGCGGGGCTTCAGAGGACCGAAAGTTTTGAAGGCCGCCCGTGGTAGGATTGACTTTCAAAGCAGACGCAGTTGAGTAAAATTGGCGGGATGCGGCCGCAGCCAATTCATCTCCGCCAGATGAAAGGACACCAATGTAAAGAATGTAATATGCGGCGGTAGGACGGATCTGGTTGGTGCGTACACGACGGCGTCCATGCGCTGAAGCGTGAATCCGCCATGATACCGTCAGACATTTCATCAATATCTTTAGAGGCAGCGAACTGAAAGAACCACGGTAGAATTGAAATGTTTTGAGACCGGCTGTGACTGCTCGCCCGTATTTGTGAGCATTGCTAAGCGCTTGCATTAGATTCCGCTGCGGCGAGAGACTCGTTGAGTGCCAGCCCATTGTTAGGCCTAAAGTGCGCGGAGGTTGTAAAAAAACCTTTGCGGTATATGCACTTGCTTTTGTGATATTTAGCGAATCAAGGAATTGAATTCTTGGAGAAAACATTATTTTCTGCGTGTGTTTAACGCACGGTAGGATTCTTTCCTTGCTCGCGCGGCTACATCAGTCTGAAGTTTCAACAACCGGCCCTTGTATGGCAAAAAGGTATAATACTTCGATTGCAAAACAGGCACAAATTGCCTTCTCGCGATTAAGGAAGTGCATGGCATTTACTTCTATGTAAATGCTATGAAACTACGATATTACTCGCAATGTGAAAGCAAAGACAACTCGATTGCAGGGCTGTTAGTCGATTCCGAGAATACTGCTGCTGTATATTTTTTTCATCGTTACTTCACATTGTTGGCAGAAATATTCGTTCACTACCAATGTGAATCTCATTCTACTCCACCAAGGGCTAACGTCAAAATATCTAACCTAAGGTTTTGATGTTCGAATTGAATTCATACCTTTATTCCACCAATTCGCGAGCGATATTTAATTTAGAAACAATGGCGGCACAAGTATTGCTTTCAAAGCTTAAACACGCCAGTGAGGAGCAAAGTAGTGGACGTCTGCGTAATCATTTCGAACAACTAGGATTATTTTGCCCCCACCAGAATCTGAACTGGCGAAGGATAAACAGAGCTCATGTTAACCATTTTACAGCGAAGCTGTGTACCTCTACCGTCCAAAGAAATTTTCCTGTCGTCGGCGTCGTCAGCAAAAAACGCCTTTCTACTCTGAGTGAGAAAAGTACCCAACAGCATAGGAATCGTGTATCATACTGATCATAAAGCAGTCGTGATCTAAAAAAATAAAAATAATAAAATATAAATTAGAAATCAAAATACACAAAGATTTAAAAATATATAAAATAAAAATATAAAGGAGTAGAGCACCAAAAATGTAAAATACATAAAGGATAAATCTCTTTTGCAATCAGGCACACAGCATACAGCTCAGTACTCGTTTTCATTAAGAAAAAACACAAAACAAACATCAAAACCACATGATGGATGATAAGGCGCGTGTGAACAATGGTAACACCGTTTCACCAATGCAATTCAACATAATTGAAAATTTAAAACTGGTTTTTGGGGAAAAGAAATGGCACTGTATCTGCCTCACATATCAGTGGACATCTGAACCGCACCGTAAAGGAATGGATAAAGGAGGAACTACGAGAAGAAAAAGAGAAAAAGGTGCCGCAGTGGAGGGCTCCCCACTCCACCAACCAACATTCATGGTTGATGCGTTGACTTAACTTTAGCAAAGAATATCTATACACTTCGAACTGAAAATCTATGTGCATATCATACTGATCATAAAGCAGTCGTGAACGTCATCGTGAACTAATAAAGAGTAATATAAGCACATTTCACTTGTCTCTGGTTTCACTTTTTGTAGAGCCACGTGTGTGAATTCTCAAGTGATGTCGCAATGGGTAATTGGGTGTCCTTTTAGAGCCTCGCTGTCCAACCACCTTTACAGCGTGGATTAGAGCCATAATTTTTTTTCTGAAATTTTGTGGTGTTCCAAGTGCTATGCGAAAACTTTAGTCATGTGCAAAAGACGGTTGAGGGTGCTAAGTAAGTGGATACAAAGAAAGTCATCGAAGTCTAAAATTGCAAATTCATTTGCTGAGACCTTCCGCAAGGTTCCCAGCCGCTGTTTCCTTATAGACTGGAGATCTGAATGATATTGAGAGCAACAAAAATGTAGGCCACACCGCAGTTAAGGATGCCTGGAAAGGCGGGTACCTGAATGAAGGGAATGTAAGAGCGTTCCGTTGAAAACAGAATAGTGTCGGAGACTGCGAGGCTAAGAATCTTTGTTGTACATTTTTACAGTTTTCTTTACATTAACGCAAACCTTTCACTGGTTGAGGTTCCACTACCTGTTACGTTATAACGAATGTCATTCATAATATGCGGTCCTAAAGTTATTGTCTTTGTTTTAGGCCTCGATTTAGGAGCCCGCTTTTCCGGGACATACACGGCAGTCATGCTAATGCTCTATGGCGCTTTCTAGAGAACTGTGTACATTGCGAGCTTGTACCATTTTCCCACAGTGTCTCCCCTACAGATCAGTGATTTCTTTGTTTCAGGCCAATTTAACGTCCTTAAGATTAAAAACTGGGTGCTTCTTTATGCCTACGAGCGAACGCTGCAAAATAATATGTCGGAAATGTTGTGCGAGGCATCACATTGTCTGTCATTCCTTAGCTGAGATTTTTCCACTAGCAATATTGTCAGCTGTTTGCTGGACTATTAGGGTAACGTAAATTTTCGAACAAAATTTCGCGACATCCGAGGCGTTAATTTCAATCATTCTGGTTTTTCGGTTTTACTGTTTCCAACAATTTTACGAGTTTTGAAGAAACGTTGTAAATGCCTCAAAAAAAGTTATCCACTAGTTTGTTCCGTCGAACAACCATTTTCTTGATACCTCGATGTACCATATAGGTGGAAAAAGATTTGTTCCGATTCGAAACTAAAAATTCGCCTTAAATTGTTGACATTAAGTTACCTAATAATCACCTAACGCTAGTCTTCCGCGGTTCTTTACAGTGCTGACAATAACATGTGAATGGGGGCTTCAAAGTGCAAACAAATTGCGTGGAATTGTCTGTGTACACTTAATACAGGCTGCTCATTACCCATGATCTGATGAATACTCTTATTGGTGCTACTGACTGTAAGATATTCCACAGCCACGTGACTATACGATCTCAGTGCACGTTAAAGAATCCCAGGTGGTTGAAATTTCCGGAGCCATTCACCACTGCGTCCCTCATAGCCTGAGTCGCATTGGATGTTAAACCTCATAGACCATAAACGAAGCATTGCAAGACTACTGCTTGGAACAGTTGCCAACACCATTGTCAATTTTCTTCTAAACTTCACCTTTCCGCCTTCGTGTTTGTTTTTCTATTCTGGCTCATAGTTACCCACTGTATCTTCGAATTCTTCAGGGTCACATCCTCTCCCTGCATAACTAACGTCTATGTCCGCCTATTGAAACGAGCTGTTAACGCTCTGTCAAGCTGACGTCGAGGAGAACGCCGCCGCCGCAACATTGTGTTCGAAGTAAGAATGAATGGCCACATAAGCTCTTATATTAGGACAGGGTGCAGTTGCAAAATGCACACTAACCCATGAAGACGCTTTTAGAACTAGCGCTCTCTTTCATAAAATAACTGGTAGAAAAACTATGCACATGTGTAAAATTAGTATTGGTAGCAAATTGTTATTCTTAAGCTGGGTCGTGTGTATGGCTCACAAAGAAGCACAAATACATAGAACAAATGGCAACAAATGAGATGGGTTAAAAAGAAAGCTCTCCGCTACGAAACGAAACGCATCTTTTTTATGGTAAGGTAAAGTTTGGCAAATATATGAAAAGTGAAACGTTACTGTTCTTTATTTAGAGAACGGATAAAACAACAATGCACGGCCAAAGTTTCCCACTTGAGGGAAGGCAGCGGACAATTGAATCTCGTTCACAACCGAGGGCAGCCGCTCCAAGCGCGCTGGACAATACTGCCTCCCTGCCAGAAAGCGATAAATCCCACTTTCCTCAACAGATTTACGAGACCTGAGTGAAAACTTGTTTCACCCCGCCCTCCGGCCCAGGTCACCCGATCGACTGGACTGGCCCAGAATGTTAATGACGACGCCACTCTGCTCGAGCTGACGTCGCCAGCAGCGCTGTTTACAAATGAACACAGTTCCTGCCGCCCCGACGAGGAACCCCCGACAAAGCCCATTACCCAGAAACGGCGGACAGAGCAGGAGAGCTTCGTTTTTATTTCATTCACCTGGTTGAGTAAGCCGCTAAGCCAATAAGCTGAGCCGTGCTCCGAAAGCGTTTATACGCCTCGCCATGGCCGACGGCGCGACGAAAGGGGCAGCGCAGAATGTTGGCGCGTTCCTTTTCGCGACAGAGCGCACCCTTTTCTCCGCGCGCAAAGCTCTTCGAAATCCATTACAAAGAACGCAGACCGCGACATATGCCGCGTGCTGCCTTCTGTAAACAAGGAGCCCGGCGTGTGTTTCGATAATGCGCTGATGAAATTCGATAATGAGCACATGAAAGTGCAACACATCTGCGTTGATTCACAAGGCTTCGGTTTATTTGTGAATGATTGAGAACGCTGCCCTTTACACTGTTCCTTTGAGCTCGTGCTCTCAATTCCGAACATCTCAACAGTAGCCTTTGGAAAAAATTTTTTTTGTGCAGTGCTTAAAGTTGGGCTCATGCGAGTTATATATGTAGGTATTTCTGAACCCTGAAAACATACTAAAGACAGGAGTGTGTTAGATCAAATCAACGCAGCTCTTCGTGGTTTGGAATCCAGGTCCTCTAGTCATTTGCTGTGTAAAACTCTGCTTGTCGAAAACAGAAAGACTGAGATCACCTCCGAATATTGGACATGAGTGCATACCAGCGAAAAATGCAGACTGAGCTTAAAGCAAAAACTGAACTTCCTTCACCACGTCGTCGCCAGTGACTACACAAAAGGAGCTACTTTCCTTCCTTCACAGTAAACCTTTGTTTTTTGTCATTTCCCAGATATCGGGCTTCTAGAAGCAAAAACACGTGCATCACCACCTTGGAAGCTTTCTTTTATCACCTACACTTTTACTGCCCAGTTTCCGTTTTAGGTGGAGAAGAAAGCTGTGAGCAGATTTTTGGCAATCTGTTCACCCATCGTCTATCCTCTGACCCAGCTCTTAAAAGCGGATATGACATTCAAGTTGGAAGCGCTGCAAGCGTTAGCTTTAAAAGTACTTCAGCGTCATGTAGAGCTTCCATCGGTCTTTTGCGAGGAAGACGCCAATACATAAACTCATAACGACGCAAGCAGCGTGGGCTAGGCGCCGTCCTCGCGCAGAAAAATAATGGGCTGAAAAGTTCATTCTCGTACGCAAGCAGTTTCCCGTCAAAGGTCGAGGTCAACTGTATTAGAATATCCAGAAGAAGTCCACGGCCATCATTTAGGCTACATAACATTTCCACCCGTAACTGTACGGACGATATTCATGGTCGTAGTCGATCGCCCCGCAGAAGAAAGAAGTGATCAAGCGCCAATTATCGTCCACTTGTCTACGGAACGAAGTATGTATACGAAGAAGAATATAGCAGCTTCCACGACCACCTTTTTTTTAACGCATACAAGCCTTCGGGAAGAAATTCTTGAGGCTCCACATGACGAGACGACCTCTGTACAACGGGGGGCTCACAGGACTCTTGCGCCAAAATTCAAAACAAGCACTATTGGCCACGTTTGTCCATCGATGTCACACGGTGTCCCATGCCATTCGAGAAAGCCATGGCCTTCGGACTGGACGGACTCCCGCGGTGCCACACAACTCTCTCCAAACGTATTCGAAATCTTCTGCTCGATTTCAGTGTACAACAACGACGGTGTCGGTGGTCACTGCGGCCACTCTTGTGCGACAAAGACACTACCACGGTCAACTGCAGCATATGATTGTTGTGGGAGAAGTTTTTAGGCCAACGACACCGGCGAATTCGAACGGCGGACGGTCTGCCTTCATGTCGTCGGCAGGTGGGCGGCTGAGGGAAAACACGTTGATGAGGTTACGGTGTGAATACATTCGCACTTTCACCTTATCCGTATTGAAAATAAGCGAGACGAATGGCCATATTTCACATGTGCACACTTGAACACTCACCAGCGACAAGATCTTGCCAACTTAATTTTAATCGGCGACGACTCACTTGTCTTCCGCGACGACTAGGCCTAGCGAGTCTGCAGGGTTTGGTCTGTGACTTCGGCTGTGGTGAAGAGAAAATTCACAAGTTTTGCTAATGCAAATGGTCAACGAGTTCATTTTTGATACAGTGACCTGAAATAAAGTATTCCTTTCATCGTGGGGCGAGCATACGATGAACCGGCGGCACCGGTGTGACCCAGACGGCCGAGCGCTGCATTCCGGCCAGCAGCAGCCGCCGCCGTTGCTAGTTTGTGGATAAGAAGTTATTCCGTTTCAGTTAAAGCGAATGGTCACCCAACCTACAATTAGATAAAGTAGTTTAAAATTAAAGTACTGGTCACATTGGAAGAAGTCGGGACGATTAGCGGGAAGCCCCGGTCTTACACGATGCCCGCCTGTCAAGTGTTTCTCAGGCGAGCGATCGGAGCAGCGGTTCCCACATATTGTCACACTGCGTAAACAAGCAGGGGTACAACCGGTACAAAGGAAAAGGTTTTTTTAATAGAACTAAAACACAGATTGCGTTTTAAATCATGCAAAAGAGCATTAGCTGTACGTACGCAGCCATGTAAACAAAATTATGAGGGCAGTCGTCCTCTTCGGCGCACTCCTAGGTAATTTCGCGCTACGCGGTGAATGTTTGTTAGTGTACAATTGTCTTCCAGCTCTCACTTAGGCAGAAAACGAGCTATTTGCTAAAGAAATAGAAGAAAAACCCAGCAGCTGGAGTCGAAATGATCAGCCGCACAGCCGAAAGCAGTCGCGCGGCTCTGGGCGGGGCAAAGCGATGGTGGCGGCGACGACTATTGGTCGGTTCGGACTCTCCGTTTCGAAGGCATTCCAAAATCTGGAATGCCTCCGCGGAGCTCCGTCGACTCGAATGTCATTTGAATCGAATTTCGTTGTAAAACTTCGGGTAGCAGCGTAAGTTCGGTACACACTAAACAAATTCTCACCCTCAAGGGTGCAAATCAGCTGTCCCCAGACGAACACCTTTTTGGGGGTTAAAAAGGGTGCAGAGATCAGCACCCTTCAGGAAGGATGCACAGCATGAATGTTTAGATGGCGCGCATCAGTTCAAGGCTTTTGCTTCATGGGTAGATCAACGTGGAGCACCCTTCCAACATGCATTCGTAGAGGCGTTATGGAAAAATAGTACCCTTTAATGAGGGTGCTACCATTACGTCCTCTAAAGTATCACTAAGTGCACCCTTCCTTAAGGGTGCTGATCTCTGCACCCTTTTTTAGCACCCAACAATTGAAAAAAGGTGTTGGTCTGGGGACAGCTGATTTGCACCCTAAAGGGTGAGAATTTGTTTAGTGTGTAGTCAAGTCGAATGACACACGGATGGAAGACATTTGAAACGCCCGCATAGCATGGGTGTAGTATACGCTTTGTGTTTGTGCTCACACAGATTATCTTTTCCCACCCTTCGTAGCATTTAGCAGCGTCGGGACCCGATTATTTTTTAAGAGGCGGGTAATGCAGCCCATACATTTAATCTTTCTTGATCCTTCCCTAAAGGCGCCTGCGTGCGGCTTTATCACTTTTTTGACGCGATAAAGGACAAGGTGTACCATCGTAGTTACTTTGAGGCTTATGTTGCAGGTTCTTTGCAAACATTGAAATGCGCCGCGGCCGAGAGTAGTGGGCATTGTGTTCTTTGACGACCATCGATAACATTAGTTGCTACAGCCGTTGCCGAGCTGCTCAGTTCTTTCTGAGTGGTCAATCCAAGAAAAGGATAGTTTCAGTGACACCTCAGTGTGCTTGTTTGCTCCCGGCATTCTCAGCACCACCACAAAATGTGTAGAACCGGTGTTACACATTGCATCCGCGTTGAACAACATTTGGATTACAGCTGCGGTCTTATCTGCACCATTGTAAACTTTTTGTTTTGTTGCGGCCACGCATATATGGCTATAAAGAATGGCGGATTATAGACCATATTTCAGAATTAACGCTGCCAAGTTAGATTTTGCTACCACATTGGCGAAATAACATTTAACACAAAACTGCTGCAACATCGGCGCCGACATAGCAGCAGTATTAGGCTAAATGTTATTTCAGAGCTTTATTCTTAATCACATATATTCCGCTTACACATTATGGTTCTACATTGGCCGCAAGTATAAAAAGCAATTTTGGTGACTAACATTCAGCTATTTACTTGAACAGCAATCTATTTGTTTTCTTAGCTCTTACGACGTCCTCTGCAGTGCTCACATAAAAGGTATTCGTCCAACAGGCGTGCGTTTTAGAGACAGAGAGTTGGACGTCCTGCATTTTTTTTTGGCCACACCAAGATGTTGGAACCTGAGCAACCGAACCAGAAGCACGTATAAAAAGCTGAAATACGCGTATTAACAATGACTTCTTGTAGCCAACTGGTGTTGGCAACAGCCGTAACATTCTTGGTGGCGACTCTTAGCGACTGGCCCTTAGTGGTATTTTGTAGGACAAAATTTTCGAAACCACGCGACTACACAGTACTGTATACATGTATTCTGAAACAGTTTTTTTACCGCATTTGTTCTATCGCTTCACGACAGGGTGGCGTGTGTGTGAAGGGTATTCTTCGGCAAGCCGGTATTCTTTCTTTAAAAATTTATGTGAGTTTAACTTCTCTTTCGGTTTCTTTCTCGTTTAAAATCAGACCCTTTTGAATGGAGGCTATGGTGTCTATTTTTGCTCATAATGAGCCCAACATACGTTTGTTTTGTTGTTTTTTTCAGCCCCCAGAACGCAGTTCTTAAACGCTTTACCCCCGCGAAAATCTCATTACACAGTCTATAGACTTTATATTGACTTCTGCCTATAAACTCTCTAAACCTTCTGTTGGCAATTCCTATGGACTAAAGGCAATACCAATCATTCAGTTAGTCCATCGACAATCTACATATTTATGGCCGCTCATTTTAGCAGACATTTTTCGATTGACAGTCTATAGACTTTGAATAGGCAACAAGAAGTATGTATTGATAGCCAGGCAACGAAGACCGTAAGAAGTCAATAAATAGTCTTTAGACCATTTTTACAAGGGTAAATAGCGGGTTTCATAAAACCCGCTACTTTCCGAGACGTTTTTTGTCGCCCTACTCTTCTCAAAGAACTCTGCCTAAGTCCAGAAGGTGTCGCGTTAAATTAGGAAAAACTCTTTGGCCGAAAATCGACGCTCACGGCTGGCAATCGGGAAGAGCCCCGCGGCCGTGCTCTCTCCTTGGAGCCTCTCATTAACAGACGCGGCGGTTAGGCTATAATTTATGTGCGCAGGGTGCACCCACGGCACTCAATTAAATTCTCCGCGTCCGTGAATGCGCAGTCATGGCAATATCTCAGACGCCCTTTAATTTTGACATTGTCTGGTTAGAAAAATGTGATTTTTTAGTGCCTCTTATTTCTGTCTGCGTAGAAAGAATATTACAATGAGGCGGGGCATACCATGAATGGTGATCTTCGGATTAGCCCTCTCAGAAAAGAGTTATACGATTACAATGAAAAGTAAGCCGCAGTTGCTTTTTGCACCCCAGTGATTCGTGTGCTATTTATCTGGGGAAAGGGAGAACTGATGTGGGGCGGTTGTCTTGAAAAACTGCAGCCCTTTTAAGAATCAGTGATTGAGCCTTGCCTTGGGGCTTCATAAGATCACGAGGAAATCGATCTGATGTGGGTCAGCTAATCTAGGCAGGATTGCAGTGTTGTGTCTGTATTTTGAATACCTTATACTTTCACGACACACTTATATTTTATTCCCCACCCACAACGCTGCACTGCAGTGATGTTCTTCTCCCGCGGGATTCAGGAATAGATCGCCTGTTCTCCATGGAGTAAATTGACGCTGCGCTGGGTTGTTGTAGAAGGTAATCATCGTTGGGACCCGATGGTGTGACACACTCCGCACTCGCCAACCTTGGCCAAGAGGCACGACGGGCTCTTTTGGATGCCTACAAGAAGTCATGGTGTGACGGCATAATTCCTAAAGAAAGGAAAATTGTTTGGTTCCACTTCTTAAAATGGGAATATCACCACTTGACATTTCAGCATACCGCAAAATTGCACTCTCCAGCTGTGGCGCGAAAGTCATAGAAAGCATTTTGTTAACACGCGTCGAACGGTGCCTGCAGCGATATTAAATCTACCCAGGATTTATGTCTGGGTTCCGACGTGGCCAGTGTTCTATCGATCATGCGTTTGACATTCTAATATCCGTCCAGCACCAAGAAATTTGAAAAGATTGACCGTGGCGCTCTTCTTGGATATCAAGGGTGCCTGCGACAACTTAATACAGACCATTTTGGACGCATTACAAGCTGCTGAAATTGGAGGCCGCATGCTCAGCTCGATACGCAGCTATTTGTCAGAGAGGTCATATTTTGTCCAGACTGAGGACGGACCGACCTCTTTACATCTAAATTCGCGCGGAGTCCCACAGGGTGGAGTGCTGAGCTCAACTCTCTTCAACCTTGCTCTCATCGGCCTGGTTGACTCATTGCTACAATCTCTTCATATCTCAATATACACCGATAATATCTGTATTTAGGCATCAAGCGTGAGCCGTCCCCACGTTCGTGCCAGACTTTAAAAGGCGGCAACTATATTGACGTTTTACCTTCGTCAGCAGGGCCCAAAATATTTCGACCGTGTAATGTTCCGTCGTGCCTTTCACACGCAAAAATATGACAAGTTGCCCCATAAATAATAACTGCAACGCCATTCTCTATGAGAGAAGCCACCGCTTCCTTGGCATTGTTATCGATAGGAACCTTTCGTGGAGTCCCCATTTCTACGACATGGGGAAGAGTCTGGCAGCGATTTTTCATATCCTCTGCCTCCTTGGGGGAACGTCCTGGGGCGCATCTGTGCACTCGATGCTTCAACTGTACAGTTCGCTGTTGCGGGGCTACATGCGGTACAGGTTTCCCATTTTAAGAAATATTAAAAGACAAAGATCAGACACTTCGAAGTGTACACGCGCAAGCTTTACGTATCTGCCTTGGACTGCCTTAGTGTGCCTCAATAGCAGCCACTGTTCTTGTCGCAAGGGAGCATCCTGTTACTACATACATTGATGTTCACATCAAGACAACACAAATTCGCCACCGCACAAGAGTTCCGAGTCATCATCTCGAAGCTCTTTCAGTACTCAGGCCACATACTGCATTTGTAAAAGTAATTGAAGCTCATTTCGCCTACCTTCCTTCGCAGTTGACCCCTGCTTCAAGCCCGCGCACATCCATATGGAGTCTGCATGAAAACCGGGTACACCCCTCTTCCGGGAATTACTAAGAAATCTGGTTTATCAGTGCCTGCTCATAACCAAATGACATTGGATCATCTGCATTTCAACGATAATCACTGCATACATGTACACAAAGATGGCTCAGTAAACTCATCAAGTATTTCTGGGTCGTTGGTGATACCGGCCAGGTCAATCTTATGAAGGTGAGGACTACTTATCTCACCTCTTCAACGGATGCGGTACAAGCTTCCCTACGGGCTGTAGTTCAGTTCATAAGTCAGGAACCCTCACATGACTAGAAATTTTTCATCGCCTCTAATGATGTCCTTCAAGCCTTGCCAGTTGCACTACGCCGCGGGTCACACGAACAGCTCGTTGCAGAAATCCGCAAGCTGTACCACCACGCCATATCGAAAGGACACGACATAATTTTCCATTGGCTGCCAGGACACTGCGGTAATGAAAATCACCAGGCAGACAAAGCGGCCCTTTTGCCTACAACGACGCGATCCCTGTCAATATCCCGGTAACGAGAACTGATACAGCGTGTGGGCTTCGTTCTTTGAGGCTGGAACTCATACTTGCAGCGTCGAACACGGGAGAGTTCTGCACCCGTCGCCTCATGGCGCTGGACACTGGACAGCGCCTCCGTCTATAATGTGACATAGCGCATCGCGAAGCAACATTACTGTGCCGTGTATAGCTTGGCGTTGCCTTCACAAATCAGTATGCTTTTCGGATCGGGATAGCCGACAGCCCTTCCTGTGTAAACTGTGTCCAGGAAGAGACAATCAGTCATCTCCTGTGTGAGTGCCAGGTCTTTGGGGACGAAAAACATAAGCTGCGTTGTGCTCTGGACCGCCTTAATACTCGCTCTTTCACAGAGGACAAGACCCTCGGTCCGTGGCCCCAACAGTCGACTGCCATCAAGGCTTACAAGGCACTGTTTGGTTTGTTACGAACGATTGCCTTTATTGACAGATTGTGACTGTGCCTCCCGTTCTTTCTCACTTCCCTTTTTAATGCCCTCATTCCCTTGTCCGGTGCAGAGTAACCATGTTCAAGAAGAACAGCGCGAAAAGACAAGGACCACAGGATGATACACAAAGACAAGCGCTGACTTTCAACTAAAGATTTATTGCTCGGAACGTGGTAATAAATACATCAGGCTCTAAGCAACAAAAAGAACACAAGGAGAGATACACACTTGTCCACGCACACAAAAAATACCAAACAGATACAGCAGCATTACTTCCTTGCAGATAAAAATTCTAATTCTTTCTTTGACAAAGATATGAAGGGACTACTGATACATGCGTCATTTAGCCGGGCGATTTCAGCAGCTTCAATGATTTCTCGAGTCAGCGTATTGGGGTGTCTACTTAACACTTTTGTTTGTTGGAAGAATGGTTGGCACGTTTTGCTTTCGCAGTCTCGGCAGTGGATGCCGAGGTGCCCTTTAACAGTATTATAAACAGTGATATTATGTTCTCTTAGGCGCTCGTTCACACATCTGCCCGTCTGGCCAACATACTGTTTCCCGCACGAAAGTGGAATAGAATAAATGACACCTTCTTGGCATGCAACAAACTTATTTTCATGCTTTATGGAACACTTTTTTGGCGTGAATTCATCATTAACTCGTTTACACAATTTCCCAAGCTTTTCGGGAGCCGAAAAAACAACTCTTACTTGAGCTCGGTTGCCTATCTTCTTTAGCTTATGAGAAAATTTATGAATGTAAGGAACAACTGTTGTTTTTTCTTTTTCCTTGGCAGACTCTGTCAGATCATTCTTGTTGTTTTTGCTTAAACTTGCGAGCATCGATTCAGAAACGGACACGAGCAGTTGCTTGGGATATCCTGTCTTTACAAGGCGATCAGTTTGCTGGTTGAAACTGTCTTGTTGAGCATGAATGCAAGATTTATTTAGAGCGTTGTAATAGCATGACTTAGCCACGGCACGTTTAACTAGCTTGGAACGCGACGATGCGAATGGAAGTAGAGGCTTGTTGCTTCGCGGTTCAAACGACCAGCAGGTATGATTCGGCGTAAAGCTGTGGTCCTTGTCTTTTCGCGCTGTTCTTCTTAAACATGGCATACCAACTCGCCCAAGCACCAGTCCTAACAGAGTAACCAACCGGAAGCCTTTCTTGTTATCTATCCATCCATCCATCCATCCATCCATCCATGCATCCATCCATCCATGCATCCATCCATCCGTCTATCCGTCTGGTCTGGTCTGGTCTGGTCTGGTCTGGTCTGGTCTGTCTGTCTGTCTGTCTGTCCGTCCGTCCGTCCGTCCGTCCGTCCGTCCGTCCGTCCGTCCGTCCGTCCATCCGTCCGTCCGTCCGTCCGTCTGTCTGTCTGTCTGTCTGTCTGTCCGTCCGTCCGTCCGTCCGTCCGTCCGTCCGTCCGTCCGTCCGTCCGTCCGTCCGTCCGTCCGTCCGTCCGTCTGTCTGTCTGTCTGTCTGTCTGTCTGTCTCTGTCTGTCTGTCTGTCTGTCTGTCTGTCTGTCTGTCTGTCTGTCTGTCTGTCTGTCTGTCTGTCTGTCTGTCTGTCTGTCTGTCTGTCTGTCTGTCTGTCTGTCTGTCTGTCTGTCTGTCTGTCTGTCTGTCTGTCTGTCTGTCTGTCTGTCTGTCTGTCTGTCTGTCTGTCTGTCTGTCTGTCTGTCTGTCTGTCTGTCTGTCTGTCTGTCTGTCTGTCTGTCTGTCTGTCTGTCTGTCTGTCTGTCTGTCTGTCTGTCTGTCTGTCTGTCTGTCTGTCTGTCTGTCTGTCTGTCTGTCTGTCTGTCTGTCTGTCTGTCTGTCTGTCTATCTATCTATCTATCTATCTATCTATCTATCTATCTATCTATCTATCTATCTATCTATCTATCTATCTATCTATCTATCTATCTATCTATCTATCTATCTATGAAAATTTTATTGAAAGAGCAGGTTAATATCTTGGACACTGAGGGAATGTAAGAGACTGGATTCTGGCAAAAAATAAGAATGGAAACCATGTAGCAATTTTTCATCCATCGTGAATCGATTGCGGCCTGATGTGTCAAGAGCAATTTGGTCGGAGCGTACCCTGGCGGCTAAACATGCAGTGGCATTTTAAAAAAAAATTCCCCTAACGGAACTTGAGAGCATAGTTTTCTTGTACTTGTATGTTCGCCGTACTCGTTCCAAGGCGCTTGATGCCGTCGCTCGCAATTGAATCATTGGGAACACGGCTTTCAGGCCTGGGTTAATCTCTACGCCAGCCAAAGTATTTTTTATCCTTTCCAAACCTGTTACGTGGCCTTGCACGAATATGCGCCTCGCCGGCGTTTCTTCGTGCGTCAACACGTATATTTTTATTCAAGTGGAGGTTTAAACCTCGGGGATATTAATGGACAGGTCAGCTTTACATCGAGCTTGATGCAGGGACTGCAGTGTGGTTTTTGACTGTTTCCTTTGACCAAGAGAGTTTTCTCCTCTATGTTTTCGTTCTTGCGATATATGATGTTCATAATCTGTAAACATTCGTCTACAAGCGCAGTACGTTATGAAGCCCAAAACATCTGAAGACGGTATACGCTCAGAAAACACCATTATTTTTTTATCTCTAACGCTTGGGAAGGCATTCAGAAGCGCCAAGTGAAGTAGCGGCACGCTTATTATTGCTGTACAATTGCCGACGCTTCCGTTAATATAAAGCCATTATCTCCCGACTCATTACTTTTGCCTGTCGTAATAATTCAGCTCTACCTGTAACAGCAGAACCGTCAAAAACATCACTTAACAGACATGAAAGCTCTTACTCGACAACCAGATAAAAGAACACTTGACAAAACTGAAAACAGTCTCAGGCTGTGGCTAATTACAATAAAAGAGACCTTATAGTGATCGTTACGAAGGAAATCCGAGCACGCGATGCGGTCCGTGAAGGCTCTTTCCTCACCGGAAGTGTAAGGGGATGTTAAGCGCAAAGCGAACCGATACTGAAATCAGCGCTCTGCGGAGAGGCGAACAACATGATATGGTAATGTCTTGATTCTATAGTAAGGTATAGCACATGGCAACTCGAACATAAGTGCAAAAATTTTACCTTTATCATTTCGCGTCTGCAATACTGACTATTTCACTGTCTGGTCTATTTGGCATACATGGTGCATTGCATATGTGACCACACAACTTGGCCTACGCGTGCTATATGACGATACTCCACCAATGATGAAAATCAGGCCATATACAGATGTCACCCTTTCAAAAAGCATAGATAATGGTCTTTACCTTACATTCTATCACAACGTGCAAACGGAATCCTTTATGTCGTTGAGCAAGTACGCTTGCGGGACACAATCTACAGAAGGCACCGAAAAAGCCGCTGTATTCTTGAAAACGTCCTCTAAACGTTATAGCCGATTTTCGAATAAAGTAGAGAGTTTTCGAGGCATGTTGAGTTCAAAACACGCTAGCGCGGCAGCCGCCAGTGCATTAATTAAGATGTTGGATAGTGTTTTTTTTTTTGAGGGGATAAGAGTTTAGCAACTCCCCATGGCTTGCATAAGTAAAGCCGCGCAAATGAAGGTGCCGGAAGGCGAAACAAAAAAGGGAAAGGAGATGGCGCTGAACTGATAACTAATTGCATTGAGCGAAAGGCACACAATATACAGCAAGGCAATGCAGAGGCAATCAGATACAGTCAACGTCACATAGTGTAAAGGGCCATAAAAGCGTTAAAAGATAAAAGGGTGATAAGACTAAATTTTGATAATATCCCAGTAGGAACGGTAAAAATATTAATGGACACTGCAAGACTAAATATGAGATAATGTCACATGGTTTAATGTGCAATAAATTCGATGAAAGATATCTATTATATGACGGCAAAGGTAAAATCTATAAAATGTGATGAAATGAATG